>NW_004567120.1:39312583-39338775 GCF_000260355.1 Condylura cristata
ATAATATGCATATTATTTATATATATGTATGTCATCCTTAACAGTAAAATAACTTGTGTTCCTAGACACTTATAATAGCTTTCTGGTCTGTTAATATAATTTACTATATTAGTATTTACATGATCTTGTGATTTTGTTTTAATAGTTCTAATATCTTTGAGGTTTAATTATTTTCTGCTATGTAAATAAGGCTCAAAGAAGAATTCTTGCCATTTTTTTCTGAATTTTACTTTTTTGTTCTTGGTTTCTTATTGTTTCTAAATTACTTCTTAGCCATTTAAGAAATTATAAACCTACTTTCTCTTTCATTGTCTTTAGTAATATTCAGTGGATACAAAATTTTATTAAAGTTATACATAATGATGCTTCAACAAACACCGTCCACCACCCAGACCTCCCTGGTCTCATCCCACTCCCTTGGCCAAAAATATCCCCACCCTGAATGCTGTGTTCATTTTCAGGTTTTCTTTATTGGTCAGTGACTTACTTATTTGTCTTCAAAACAATGTATGGTGTCCTTTTGCATGGTTTGAATTTTCTATAAATAGAACCATACTATATGCATTCTGCAACAACTTCTCTTTGTTGCTCAAGTTATGCTTTGTTGCTAAATGAGTACTTTGACACAATAGGTGGACTTTGCACTGAGTTCAGATACTTCACTCATGTAATAAATGCATTATAAGAACATATATGTAGTATATGCAAGACACTGTGCTACTGGTATTATTATACTTGCTTTTAAATATTCATTTAAATTTTCCCATGTTTTTAACTTTTATCTTTCCTACTTCCTGTATCTCTGCATCTTCACACTACCACTGGGGATCATTTTTCTTGTGTAAGCATCACCCTTTGTTGTTGATATTCTCAGAGAATTCTCTGGTTTTATTACTCTTAAAATCTCCTTTTTGTCTTTATTCTCTTTATACATTTTGAAATTATTTCAGCTATTTTATTAGTTCCATACTAATTCTTAGACATCGGTTTTAGTATAAGTTTGAGTTTTCTCAGTGTGCCCTACCATGTATTTTACTATTTTCCATCCTTTCTGTTTCACTTTATTTTCTTTTGAATTACTGCCTACTTCTCTCACCAATTCAGCTGTTAAATTCAACAATTCTAGAACTTGATTTCACTTAGCTGTTTTCCTCTAGAATGTCTACCTTTCAAATCTACGACATTTTTTGTACTTTCAAACCTCTGCTGGACTTTTAAGTCAGTCTTATCTAAAACGATATATTAAGTCTTAATTATAAGAATGTATATGGTAGAAAACCCATCTTGACATGGAAGACAGAAGTCTTGCTTCTTTCTCCACCCTTTCTGTTGCTCAATGCTCTGTGTTCTAGTTTCTCCTGTGGAACTATATTTGAGAATTCCACACTATATTTGAAAATATTGTGCATAGACCTTAGTTTGGCAGATGATGACACCTTCCTCTAGAGAAGTTTTTCGTTTGTTTTTGACATGGCCTTGGATCGCATAAACCTGTGATCACCTTCGCCTGCAAATCTAAAGTTAGGACTTGCTATTTGCTGAGCTGTTCAGGTGACACGGCCAGTTGCAGCACTGTGTCTGATTGTTATTCTTACAGTTCACCATTAGTTCTGGTGCAACAGGTTAAAGCACAGCGCTATGAAGCTATCACAGCCCCTGCAGCATGAGTCCGATCCCCAGCCAGGGAGCTGACCCATATGGCGCAGCAGACCTCTCCTGACCCTCCCACTGCTCCTCTCAGCAGTGTATTTCAATTCATCTTCCTGTTCTGCTCCCCACTCCGTCTCTGGTGTATCCTCTCACCTCCATACCTCTGGCCTATATCCAAGTTCTGTATGTATAAATAAATAAATCTTAAAATAAAAATCACCATCAGTCCAAAGATGTTTCTTTCCCTGTTCTCAGTCTAAACTACTGTGACCCATAGATCAAATCTGACTGATAAGCCAAATCCAATCATGGACTGTTTCTACACAAGCTACCGGTCCTCAATGTTTTCACATTTTTTAAAGGTGATAAAAGTCAAGATCACATGTGTCCCAAAAAAAAGAAATCATCACACTCTGGCTCTTTGCAGATAAAGTTTGCCAACCCAGGGTCTAAAGCCTGGAGTGGTGCCTCATGCTGCTTAAAGGGCTATTGGTTATATTCCCTGAGAACATACATATCCCCAGGCACTTTGCAAGGCACAAAGGATGCAATGGTGAGCAAGAAAGGCATGAGCTGCTCTCATACAGCTTATATTCTTCAAGGCAAGCAGACATCACATCAACCACAAGGTAAAGCAAGACATTTCCCAAATCTTTGGAGGTAACCAACATGCTATGAAAGATAAATTGAATGTTTCAATGAATGGACAAGTAAGCTGTGGCCTAAGAAACAGCAGGTAGTGAGCTTTTCTGGAAGACAGACTCCACAAAGCCTCTAAGGCAGGAAAGAGTTTGTCACTTTGAAGAGACTGGGAGGCCACCAGTGTAGATGGGCACGGGAGAGAAGGCATACAGAAAATTACCACAGAATAAGTAGATCGGGTTTTTGGGAGGTGTTGTCACTTAGGAACACTGAGTAATGGCAGGGACCATAGCAGAGTTTGTGGAGAGGAGTAGCATGATCTGATGGAAGCTGTGAAAATCCCCTTGGCTGCATGTGCATGAGAGACTAAGGGTAGCAAACCTGGAAAAGAGAGCTTAGTGCTAAGGCTACTGCAGTAACCCTGCATGCGATGATGATGGCTTAGACGAAAGGTTGAAGGAGGCTAGATGTGGGATAGATTTGACATACATTAAGGAAGTGGAATGACAAACCTATTATCTACTCGATTGATGTTAACCCAGCGAAAGAGCTTCTCAAGCCTACAACCAGTAGCTTCATCCACATACTTCGCACCTTGCAAATAGCAGTCATTCAAGGAACCCTGAGTTGAATCTCTTGAACATCAGAGCACAAGAGCATTGGGATCTACCCTGCATTAGCACCACCTGGTGGGGAAAGAGAGAGCAGCAGACCTTCCTCATGAGTGTAGACTTGATGACGTGAATCTAGCAGTGGAGAGCGGTGCTAAGAGGAGGCAGGCAACCTCTTTTCCACCTTTTGTAAGTCACTGAGGAAGGAAGAAGGGCTGTCCTGGAGTCCTCTCTGTGCACTCATATCTGTCAAATCGTATCTGTGATTTTGCAGCAGAAGGAATATAAAGCCTGAGCAGCAGCTCCTCCCAAAGAGCCAAACACATGCTTCACAACACAGACCACGGTGATTCTTGGGGCAAAAGATCATCCTGTGATGCCACGAAAAAAAATTAAGTGCTTCAACTTGTCAACTCTGGTTAAGTCTTCATAGCCTCAGACTCATTCTATCAATAATGCCAACCTCTCCCTCCAGGATTCTGCTAAATCTCATATTCAGTCAGGACAATTTCCTGCATCCCTATTTTATTCCATGCCCTGTGCTACAATATGAACAAGGCACAGTCTCTGTCTTTGCAGAATTTGTAATCTAACAGCCAAAATATGCTGGCCTTCTCAATATTAGTAGTAGTTTAACTATAGGTTTCATTGAAATGCTCTCATCCTTTTCACCTGCTTGCCCTCTAGGACTGCAGGGAACTGGAATTGAGCCATACTCTGGCATTTTAGCTTCCTCCCCAATAAAATGAGAAATACAAAACCTGCCATCTAAAGTCTATTTACAATATGACTTTTTATTTGCTTCACCTTAATTTCTGATTGACATGTCTTCAGTAAGGGCTTAGTTGCTCATTCAGTTGAGTAATTAACTTGAGAGGTCCCTATCTTAAGGGACTATTATCCTAAAGGTGAGTAGTTAGATGACATCTTTCGTCTTCACTGTATATTTGTTTACAACCAGCAATTTCACTCTTCTTTCCTGTTCATGACTTTCCTTGGGAGCTGCCTAAGGAGCAGTTCAGCTTAGTTATCCCATCCCTCTGAGGAGTCCAGGGAGAGCTAGAACCTAGAGCCATGGACCAGTGTCTGTAGGGACAGTGGCAACACTTTGTGTGCTCTCCTTAGGCAGAGTCTAATCACTGCCTTTATGTTTGTGATTCTTTTTATTTCTGTCATTTTAGACTGTATTCTCCTAAACCAATTATATTTCGTACAGTATTTCTATTTTGAGAATCCAATTTTTATCTACCTCTTCAGTTTCCTTTTAATTTCTCAAAGAAACACCTTTAGTACGTGGGTATGAGTGTGCAAGGAAATGACAAGCACTCTTTCTAGAAATGTCTGCTCTTGGAGCAATAACAGGAATGGGGAGCAGACACAAAGTGATGCCCTAAACTAATGTATGAGGGTATTAGGATGACGACAACGACGACGACGACGATGATGATGACGGTAGTGTGGTCCCCAAATCGCTGCTAATTGAATATCTGACCAGAGTTGACTCCAAAACGCCAGCGTTCCTCTTTCTCTAGTGCCATTCACATTCTTGTTAAGGCTTTCAGAACAACGAAAGCAATACAACCACTGAGCCACTACAACTTTAAACAAGTCAATGAAAACACAGAGCTAGACACCACTCAGGCTGTTTCTAATCATACAGTGCACTTTCTGCCAGCTGCGTCCAAATCTGAGAATTGAGGATACTTGACTCTTGATTCAAGTGAACTTCATGAACTGTGAACACATCTAGAAACAAAGTCTGTACAAATCACAACAAATGATTAGAATTACCAAGCAGAAATACTAAATCACACCTCTCAGGCAAACCAGGTTGAGAGACACTCATTTGTTTCACAACCTGCTTTCCTAGTTTACCCAGAAAGCACTTTCTGTTAGAGGTGTTGTTAGAGTGCAGGCTCTTGCACCTGGAAGTCAAGCCCTGCCTTGTACAGAGTGTATGAAGAGTGGAGAGTGCTAAAATGCACTTCCCAGGGATCTAGGAATCACCTTCTCTTCCTTCTCACATAAGCACGCAGTAAGTCTGAGCTTCTCCTCTTCAAATAAACTACAAGTATTTTCTGTTTTCTATCAGATCCTTGGAATGAATGCAAAGTTGCAGGAGGATTTGATCTTTAAGGATGAGAACACTTTTTTCTGTGCTGTCAGTGAAGGGAATGCCAGGTGTGAATTAAGAAAGATCTGTAACTGTAGTAAGACTTTGATAACTGTGTTGAAATAATGTAAAGGAATCCTGCAGAAACGTGCTTATGGTAACTTTACTGAACAGAAAAAAGCAGACGACTGAACATTCATATTCAAAGTCATTTACTGAATCCCATGCTAGGTCATGCCCTGCCCCAGGGCAAAGGTTGCTCCCCAAATTTCCAGAGAGCCCCAAGAGAACTGGAAATGCAAGCCCTTTGTTGAAAAGCATTATGGGTTTTAAGTCAGTAGCAGCAGAACATTAAAGCAAGTGAGGGGTGTTCTGAGAACAGGGTCTGCGTCACCACAGATCGCATGCGCTGGTGGGAGCCTGGCTCTGTTTAAGGGTGTCAGAGAAAGCTGCACAACAGAGACAGTAAGTGGGAGGAGTTTTCTGAAAGATATGTGGTTTGTGATGTGAGGAGGAGGTTGTCTCCCAACAGAGGAGGGAGGAGGACCCTGGGAACAGAACATTCTACAAAGACAGGCAATGCTTATTCACTCTTGCACTAGACAGTGAGCTCCTACGTTGTTCTAGATGATGTGAGGACCTGAGGATGAATACAACATACTCTTGCCTCCAGAAATTTACAAGCTAATAGAAGAGAAAAACAGAAAACAGGAGATGATATGGAGGCTCTTATATAGAGACTGAATGATATCATCAAAACCAACTAGCACTTTCAAACTGAAGGCGTTTGCCTGAAGATTTATAAGCTATTACAATGCACACATTGAAATGCAGTCCCCAAACAGGTTGTAGACTAGATCAAGTCATTTCTTGGCCAGGCACCAGTTCCTTACTTTTGTTTCCACTGCTATGGTCTTTGACAGATTATCTTGTAGGTGTTAAATAAATGTTTGCTAGAAAATTCATCTGCTTTGTCTTTAAGAGCATTGTTCCATATGATTTAATGTAGGATTGCATGGTCATGCTTGCAAGTTATCACTCCATTTTTATTATCTGACACAGTGAGAGAATGTCTGCCATAATACTTGAACAATATTTTGAAAGAAACTGTTGATGGAAGTCTCCTTTCAGATCAGTGATAGATGTGCTCATGGCAATATTATTTAATAACAGCCTTTCTGAAAGATATGTGGTTTGTGACGTGACTATAGACAGGACTGGGATGGGGTAGGGTTCTCCTAAAGTATTCTAAAACTTGGAAATAGTGAAAATAAAGTTTCCCTCTGAGAGTTAAACATTAAAATCAATATATAATTGATCAGACCACAGACATGCAATCATCTGTGAAATACGAACAGTCTCCCAAGCCTGCAGAACTAGAAAATAACCAGATTGAACTCCTTAATATGACTTAAGAATGTGCCCCTCGGATGTGAACATGGATAGCCAGGGAAGCAGAAGACAGACTAGCCAAAGCAAATGTTGGTAGCTCATCTAAACTGAGCCTCTGTTTATTTGTCTGGGGAGTGGGATTCCAGAATTCACCTTACAGATAAGAACCCAGCCAGATCACACTGGTGAAGCATTCAGCAGAATGTCTAGCTAACAATAATAATCGTTAATCATCTCTCCAAGTAAACTCAAAAATCCTTGAAAGGAGCTACTGCAGCCTTGTTAACTGTCATGCGCTGGAGAGCCTTGTATGGGGCACACACTTGGCATGCATTTACATAATATCCTGCTAGACAAAACAGTTGGGTAAGAAAATTAACATGTCTATTTCAAAATGTCCCCAAATGGACCGGACTGTCTTTGATGCTTCCTGTTTCACAGAGCAACTACAGTAGAGGCTTCTAGTGAGTTGCCTTTCCCTTTGAGAAGTGCCAGGCAGTCCCAATTTCATAAGGATGAGCTTTTAAGCCACAAACAAACAAACCACATTTAAGAAAAGACCAGTAATAGATTAGTCATCTTAGATAACAACTGGCAACAGAGAGCCATGGTAACAATGGCCCTTGTAGGCATTGACATTTCTCCCAACATCTTGAAGTCTCACTAGCCCTAGTGCACTTGCAAGAGAAAGCCTAAAGCGGACTTCCAGAGTTGCCAGGAATTTTGTGGTGGCAGCACTGAGACTTAACCCCTACGCCACCAGGGAAGCCATATCTAGAACTCTTGAGTTGAGATATGTATGAGAATTCAAGCATTTTTTGGAATCTAGAAAGGTACTATGTCTTCTATTTCTTAACAACTTCAGTAAGGCCAGGGACAACATCCAAAAAATAACAGATATGAATATTTCTGCAGCAAAGCATGTGCTATTCACACAGAGTGGGGCAGACACTTTCAATAGCCGCAAGTCTGACTTTCCGTCTTCCCACTGCTCCCCTCCTCAGTGGATTTCATTAGACCCACCTATTTTGCTTCCCATTCTGTCTCTGGTGAATCCTTTCACCCCCTGCACCTCTCGTCTATGCACTAGTTCTTCTGTGCAAGAATAAATAAATTTAAAAAAGAATTTTGGATAAGGACTACAAACCTGTATATAACATTGACAAATGAAGAGATCCAAGTCT
Organism: Condylura cristata; assembly: GCF_000260355.1. Lineage (NCBI taxonomy): Eukaryota > Metazoa > Chordata > Mammalia > Eulipotyphla > Talpidae > Condylura > Condylura cristata. The sequence continues at coordinate 39,320,176 of NW_004567120.1, forward strand.
CTTCATAAAATGGAAATGAACCGTCTAAGGTGTCATAGTCAGCTTGGCAACTCAGATCTCCCATTTTCCTATACCAACACCACTGCAACAACACTGGGTTACCCCTCAGACATACTGGCATATGGCTGGGGTGTCTTGCAAGTAAAATTTGCCTTGCATCACATTATAAACAGAAAAACAGGTGAAAAGAGGTCCGTTCTCTTAGTCCTCTATAGCTCCCTTATGGACACCAAAGATGTAGAGGACAGTGACAGTTCCAAGAGGTGCTTCCAGGATGGGAAAGCAAAAAGAGGTGTAGAATTTAGAACAAATATTAATCTTCTCTTTATACCATCAATAGCCTGATTGGCAGGGATGGATCAGAATATTTAAAAGGTTAGAGTGACAAATCATACATAAGGGAATGAGCAGGCACAGTGCCACCCACTCTCCTTTCATGAAAGGGCGGTGTCATTGCAAATCAGTGTGGAACCATGTTTGAGAACTAGGTGGATTTTAGCACCCTAGCTGGCTATCTCTTCCCGTCAGTTATTCAAGAGGCAGAAGACCCTTGCCTTCTTCTCCTTACCCCTTGCTTTCATCTTCTAAATTACATTTTATACCTCATCCGTATGAAGCTTCCATACCTGAATCTACTGTGCCTGGTCTAGCAATCAAGGAAGAGAACTATGTGTCCACCTCTCAGGGATAGAGCAAGCTAGAGCCATGGGCAGCAAAAACAGTCTTCCCACCACTAGCCACACTTGGGAATCATAAGGAGAGAAAAGATTCAAAGGTACAAAGAGAGAGCACAGGCTTTTATCCTGAGATAGAGTGAGCAACAGAACCAAGGTATTTTAGTGATGATGATGATAAGATCAGCAATGCTCATGGAATATCTACTCGTTGCCTGTCAGGTTCCTTGGTGAGTGCTTCACATATAGCCTGTAATTGCATTCTTACAACCACTGCAGGTATCACCATTTGCATGTCAGGAAAACAGAGTTACTCTGTATTTTAAATGGAAAGGTTGAATCCAGGGAATTCAGAAGCTTTGCAACTTGGAAGAGAACTAGCAGTGGAAATCCACTACTGATCTGAAAAGTACGGAGATCTCAAGGAGGCTGCTGTGATGGTCTCAGTTGCTAAAACACTTCAGTGGGAGAGTGTCAAGAGGACCCCAAGGGCAAGCGAAGCTGCAGTCAGTGATCCATCTTCTCCTTTTCTCTTGCCTGTCAAAACTCACTGGGGGATTAAAATGCAATTTGGGTTAAAAGGGATTCTGCGAAATTTCGCTCTAGGTTTCTCCCCTGTGAGCCAGAGAAAAGGTATCGAGGTGTGGAGAGAATGCTAGGCTGGCAAATGACTCAGCCCATTTTCAGGATCGGCATCTTGAGCCCTGTTTACAGATGGCAAACTGAGTAATTTCACATAACAAGAAAGCAATAGAGCTAAGATCCGGCTCTTCCTACTTTGTCAAACTGCCTTTTCCAAAGAGAAAACTAGAGAATGAGTCGGATTTACAAAAAAGGAAATGTATGGGAGAGACTATGTGACCCAAAAGGAAGCAAAATAAAGCCTATGTGCTGAAAAACCCTTGAGTTTTATGGAGAAAGACTGAAGTAGAAGCACGGCAAAGAAGAATGTAAGTTTAAAGGCATGACAGATGATCTGTGAGTCTGTGTTTCCTAAGCTGGGCCAAGCACAGGATGACCATAAGTCCCCATTGCCTCGTATAGTTCTGCTACATTCCTGATATGCTCTGCAAACCCATTTACTTTAGCACTTGTCCTGATGATTTTTTAATGAGGCACTATTGATGGCTGCATTCAAATAAGCAAGGATATATTAGGTTCCCTCTACTTTGTGGGCCCAGGTTCTGCTATGGTCTCTTCCCTGAGTGTGGAAGAGGCACATGCAGTGCACAGAGTGCTCATTTTAACACACTGTTAAATCTAAAAGATAACCAAATAAAAAGACAGCCCTCTCTGCAGGATAATCACTGCTGAAATAACATGCTCTCTGATATGAGGGGTGTTGACAGCTTCCTCCTCCTGATTTCAGGAGGTACAGGGGAACTCTCTGCATCTGTTGCCTTAGCCAGACACTAAGTGTACCAGCCAGTTGTGCTGTGGCCAAGGCCTTGACTTTCAAGTTGCTCCAGAGCAGGATATGTTAGGTATCTACCAAGAGAGGCTGGAGACAGCGCCTGGCCATAGAAAGTCTCCCGGCCTTTCTGGCTACCATGGACCTGTTATTTACTGTGTGTTGGAAGTGTACAACTATGTATTTTAGTGTTTGGCAATTTTTTTTTCAAGAACCCCTTTGGGTAGCAATAAACTCAAAATATTAAAGTACATATTTAATGAAAACTTAAGTATCCAAGTTCCATTTCCCAAGAAAATTGATGATGAATGGGAAACTTTCACAAAATGCTTGCCAGCATTTACTTTCCACCATGGGAGCCAGAGTGATATCACTGCGTCCACATGAGAACCAAGACACAAATATGCCGGAGAAGCATCTGCATCTCGTTCAAGTTACTAGTTGTTTTAAGAAGAATCGGGCCAAAGATTAACTGTGCAGCTGCAGAAGATGGGTGTATGTATCACTCTGTGAAACATGGTTTCCCTTGAGCTCAAGTGACTATTCTGAATGAATTTAACTAATTTTCTATCCCAAATTTCCTAGTACTTTGTGAAAAAGTAAAACTACAGTTGTGAACGTATAGATTCCATTAAGAGAAGAACTTCTCAAACAGCTAAAAGCTGTTACTTGTATCCAGATCATCAGATGCTTCAAGTAGAACATTCAATAATAATTTCATTTCTTTCATCCAACTCATGGAGTCAAAGTAAAGCTTTGAAATTTAATTCGGGTGAAACATCTCTTTATTGTGAATTTGATTGTAAATCAATTAAAACTTTCACCAGTGAAGGTAAAATATTTGCTTTTGAGCGATGATACAAATGCAAACATGGGGCAGCATAGTGTCACTGGAAAACATGTTTCTTAACAATTTAAGAAGAAAACCATGGAACAGAAATGTACTGTGATTTATTTGTGGGACACACACAATCCATATGTACATCCAAGGAAGTTGGATTTTCCCCAGTTGAAATAGATGTGATGCTTGTCAAAATGGACAAATATTTTTACAAATACACAGTTATATAAGTTAACTACAGTTTCATCAAAAAGCTGATTTGAATACCAAACTTAGTCTGGTATATTGGTATGTGGTTTCTCACTTGGGTGATTATCATCTGTTAGACATTTTTGAGCTCATAAAGAACTACATTTTAAATTAACCTAAGCATCCTATAAAAATAAATGGTCTTTTAAGTCAGTTATCTAAATTTTCATTGCATTTTATTCAAAATTATTTAGAAACCTTATCTGGCCTTTAATTAATAGATTGATTTAAAAAAAAAAAAAAAACTTTACTTCTTGGGCTCTCCCTGGTGGCACAATGGGTTAAAGTGCAGCACTGTGAAGCTATCCACAGCCACTGCAGCATAAGTTCGATCCCCTAGCCAGGGAGCTGACACACTGGGTGCAGCAGACCTCCTCTGTTTCCTGGTTGCTTCCCTCAGCAGTAGATTTCTGTCAGTCTACCCATTCTGTTCCCCACTCTGTCTTTGGTAAATCCTCTCCCCACCTGTACCCCAGTTCTAGTATGCGTAAATAAATCTTTTTTAAAAATCAAAACTTTACTTCTTAAAACGTTTAGCAAATTCTATTTACTGAAAATTAAGTTCACAAAGGACCTAATACATAATTATACAAAGTAAGGAAAGAAGTGAAACCAAACAGTGACTATATATGGTTTGCAAATTTTGATTTTTCAATTCTATAATTGTGCTTTGTAATATTCCTATTTGTGAGAAGAGGTTGCTTTTGGTTTTTTGAGATAACATTGGTTTACACTATTGTTTGTATTTTGGAAATAAAGGATCTCCCTTTCCAGGAAAGCTCCCTTTTTAAAAACTAGATAAATATACATTTTGAACTGTAATGGAACTAAGTTGAAAAGGTCTGTGATTTTGCACCATTTAAAATGGGCAAAGAATTCATATATTCAGACAACTTCACAAGTTTTGTCTGGTAACAATATTTGTTGAAGAAGGCAGCTCTGAATGAGGACCAAAAGTTAGTATCTGTGAAGAAATTGGATTAAAATATTTATAACATTGCATACAAAACAAAAATTGCAATTACCCTCCATTTAGCAGACTTTGCTCTGAATTTACCATCTACCAGATACCTGAGCCAGCATGGAGACTGTATGTTCTCTGTTAAAAATATTATGGGCCCTCCCTGGTGGCGCAGTGGGGTAAAGCACAGTACTGAGAATCTGAAGCCAATTCCGCATGAGTTCCATCCCCACCTGCCCCGGAGGTGACCACATGGCGCGGCAGACCTCTCCTGACCCGCCCGCTGCTCCCCTCAGCAGTGGACTTCGTCGATCTGCCTGTTCTGTTCCCCACTCTGTCTCTGGTGAAGCGTCTCACCACCCCTGAGCCTCTGGCCTGTACCCCAGTTCTGTATGCACAAATAAATAAATCTTTAAAAAAAAGTTTAAAAAAATATTATAGCAGGTGGGAAGTCCATGGGGATTACAACTGAGATGAAAAAAAAAAAAAGTACAAGATGAAGAATGATGTAAAAAATATATATAATAAAAATATAATAATAAAAAAGACACACACACACATGCATATTATGGTCACATAGAGGCGGTCACCCAAAATCTGAGCTAGACACTCCGTCCATGCCCTGCCTCTGACCTTTGTTCATCTGCTTCCTTCTCTCACTGCAAACCTTTCTTCATATGGCAAGGAAGCCTGGCAACCAAGGCTCCCAAGTGTTACATCTTATAACTTCAGCCATTAGGTGGCCCTCTGAGTCCCCAGTCCAAAAATCCAAGAGAAAGGATTCCTCCCTGGGGATTTGGACAGGTGCCCGGGAGCTGGAAAGCTGACCACTGGATGTCACTGCACAGCCACGGGAGAGACGAGAGAGGTGCTTCCCAAAAGAGTGCCCTTCTCCACAAGGAGATCAGGAGGAGCTGGTTTGGGAGCAATGGGGGATGAGGAACATTTTCATCCAAGTATTTATTATAAAATCTTTCAAACATAGGAAAAAGTTGTCTAGTGGAACAAAGGCACCTCTTGTAGAGAGAACATCTGGATGGAACAATTGTTACCATTTTGTTACATTTATTTTGTCTCTGTGCCAAAGTTTCCGATATGTTTTACCCCCACAGTACCTGAGGTATCTCCTAACAATGAGGCTGTTTTTTCACAAGTCCATAATGCTATTATCATGCCTAACAAGTTTAAAGTAACTACTAATATTAAGCATATTGAGAACACTTTCAGATTTACCCAATTTTACAAATAATATCTTTAATAGCTGGTTTTTATACCAGGGTGCGATGAGTATGGGCTTATTTTAGATATGCACTTTAAAACTGCTGTTCAAATCTGAATGTTGAGCAGACATTTCAAAGTGTAGGCCTGGAGTTCAAAAGGCAGTCACTCAGGGGGTTCCTTTAGAAAGAGTAATAAAAGGAAATCACAGGAAGGAAAATGGTGGCGAATCCGAGGAGATGAGTAAGATCTGAGGGAAACCCATTGACTTGGCAAGTCAAATCATGACTCCAGCAAGTCTGGCAATGGAGGAAGCTGCCAATGTCAAATGAGAGTCAAGGGCTTAAGTATCAGGGAGTTATGCGGATTGGAACTGCAGTTGCTGTGGTCCTGTCTCCAGAAGCTTCAGGCAAAATGAACTAAAGAGGTTAGATGACCCATTTTTTTGCATCACCATGAACCTTCTGCATTTTTCTCTCCCTTTCTCAGCACCACTGTGCTAGAGGCAAAATTTGTTAAGATACTGTTTATCAAACGGTGTTTAGGGATAATGAGCTTGATATTTTTTCTTAATCTAAGGTAGATGCCCATTAGGGCTTCTCGTAATCGCAAATCAGCTCCCTTGAAGGGAAGAGTTTGTGGACAGTTGAGTGAGTCTTGGCAAAAAGCATAAGCTTTTCCTCCAAGCAACAAGAGAGGGACAATGAAATGCTGAATCAGAGAAGGCACTTGTGGAGAGGAATGTTGCAAGCTGGAAGCATGAGGAAAAAGGAGTTAAGAGGACACTTGTCAGGGGACCTCAAGCAAAATCGTGGGAGCAGAGTAGGGAAAGGAGGAGCACGTGGAGCCTTGGGATACACGGAAAAAACTGGGACAGGTGCTGTGGACCGGGGGGAGCAGAAGTCATATCAGCAACATCATCTGGTTCAAGTCAACAAATATTCACGTGTGTTTATTATATCCGAAGGACACCAGGTTTCACCTCCTTTCTTATAAGAAATGGTATGCCCCTACCTTGCTTTTCAAAATAATACAGTTTCCTGATTTTCCTCCTGCTTCTCTACCTTCCTCAATTATTAAATTAATTATGAATTATTAAATTAAAATGGGACCCTTAACTAGGAGTCCCATTTTCTCTGTGGCTCCATCCTGGTTGAAGGTCTACGTGCTGCTAGATACCAAGTTTCCGCCCTAGGCCTCCTTCTTTTCTCCTTTCACACTTACTCTTTGTATGACCACTCAGACTGCTTCAAGTAGTCCCGGCATTGGCAGCCAAAGGTACAGTTTCAGTTCTCTCTCCAAGGCCTCACTCACAATGAAGGAGGACAATGAATCTTTAAAATTACAACCAACTGAGGTCACGTCACTTCTAGGGGGTGTCGCTCATAACAGTGCAAGGTAACTCTATGTCCCTCCTATACCATACAAAGGTGGCAGGGGAGAGGGACGGGAAGTGGAAGAACCAGGAGGTATATACAGTATGAATCTTTGCATCTGCAAAGCTAACTTGAAGCCAGGAACACTGAAGAAGCCAGGCCTCACAATATGTTGACTTGTGCTGTGCTTTGCTTTTGCCTGTTTCCGTCACTACGAGGCACTAAGAGAGGGCAAGTAGAGTGGGCAAAGCAGCTCAGGAGGAGGCTGGGGTGCAGGCTGGCACATTAGCCATGGGCTCCTTAAAGAAGAAGACTGACAGCTGTTTGCTTGTGTGCTGCACTGCCAACACCCAAACCCCTCCCATCTGAAACAATCCTGAATCAATCCTGCTGCATCCACAGTGGTTTGGCCTTTGGGTTTCATAGAAATTAAGGGGAAGTAGTTTAGTTCAACGTCCAGAACCAGAACAGGTTGATGACCCATCAACTGAAGAAATGCAACAGAGGCTAGAATTGAGATCTAGAGGCGGAAGGAAAGCATTAATCATTTGCCTCGAGACCTGTAGACTTTGGAAAGGACGGAGCACTCCCTCTGGAGGGGGGATGGGGTTTGTAGCCTTTCCATTCAAATTTCAAAGGCCAGCCTAAATCAGCCGGTCATACCCAAACTGACTGCATGTACAAACTGCCCATGGGGCAGCAGCTGCAGCATAGTGACACTGGCCTCTGCTGTCACCCCACACCACCCCACACAGTTCACTCGCCTGCATGTTTCTGTATTTTAGAGAATGGCCGGTGCCACTGTTGACCCACAACATTAGGTCTGATTCCCCCACATCCTCCCATCAATCACTTACTGTTCTCACCTTCTAAATGGTAGAACATTGTACCTCCCTACACTCATTTCCCTTGGTTTAGGACCCGTGTTTCTATTCAAGGCCATGCTGAGTGGATGAACTCCATTCTCACCTCTCACAGCCCCTTTGACAGCAGCCAAAGTGATCATTCCAAAACACAATCTTTCAACGACCACCCACTGTCCTTGGGATAAAACAATGTCCAACTCCTTTAGGTCCTTTGTGATCAGGTCCAACTGGCCTCACCTTCACCATGATCCCTTCTTTGTTTGCACCTCTAATGCTCAGAGTTACTTTCACTGCCAGGATAGTTTCATGCTGTCCCTTTCATGTCTGATTTTGCACACATCATTTCCTCTTTCTGGAGGACTCTTGTCTCTCAGTTCACTCCTTCACCTAACTTCAAATCAACATAGAGAGCTCAGCCTATATGCCACTTCTTCCAGGAAGGCAGCCCTGAGTATCTCCTACAGCTTCCTATTTTCTTAGCAACTGTATATGCGATCATCTTATCCCTTAGCACTCTCTTCTTTAATTTCCTGCTTATTTGCCTATCTCTCCCACCAGCTTTACTTTTTAAAGATGCCTTTATCTATACATACAATAACTGGGGTGCAGGCCAGAAGCATGTGTGTGGGAGGATTCACCAGAGATAAAGTGGGGAGCAGAACAGGAAGATGGACTGTAATCCACAGCTGAGTGAAGCAGCAGGTGAGACGGGAGAGGTCTGGTGTGCCATGTGGGTCACTTCCTGGCCGGGGAGCAAACTCGAGCTGCAGTGACTGCAGTGGCTGCAGGTAGCTTCACAGTGCTGAGACTTGCACCATCATGGAGGGCCCTCTCCCACCAGCTTTAAACACATGATCATGTGTATTCATGTGGTTCACAACTATCCAGCACAAAGCCTGGTTTATAAAAGTCAGTTAAAAGGAATGTACCTTACTAAATGAATAATATGCATGAAACATTTAGCAGCTTATGAAATCGCTTATCTCATTTTAACATCATCACCCTGCAAGAGAGATGTTATTATCACCTTGAAACAAAGCTCCACAATTATTGTTATATTCCAGCTGGACATAGACCATATTTGTGAGGTTTTATTTAATTTAGGCAGGAACTATGTAAGATATTAACAAATCAGAACTTTAGAGGAAATTCTACTTATATAAATCTTTTAAATCTGGCGTAATAATAACTGTTAAGAGTGTTCCAAAGGAAAGGTCGCCCTGTTAGATGCCTTTGATGAATACAGGACACTCTGCTGTGCATAGTAGAGTATTTTCACTTTCCTAACTGTCTTGCTAACATCCCACAAAACGCTTAATACACTTAAGTGAATTAAACAGGCCTCCTGTGATCTGATTTATATGGTGAAGGTGCCAAGTAAAACCTCTCTCCACAGAGGGATCAGATTGTAAACTTCAGTTGAACTCTGATAAAAGTATCATAAATTCCAAACTAGTGAAGGCAAAATTAATGACATTTTTGCTTTATGCTCTTCTCATGGAAGGGCCAACCAATCTTTGTTGAAACATTTTAAATCTCTCAACAATGTTCTAAAACCATACTCTTTAATATAATAGTCACTAGATAACATGTGAATGAAGAATTGAAAATTTTGTTTTATATCATTTAAAGTAAGTTAAAATGTAAACACTTAAGTAGTATAACTTTTATATTGATTATATTGAAGTGGGTTTTATTTTGTATTTATAGCATTTGTTAAGATGAAAATACTTTGGAAATACCTGGCTAAATTAAATATTTAAATGATTAAAACTATGTTGCCCATGTATTTTAACTTTTTAATGTGGTTACCAGAAAATTCACATTCTACTAGTGGTTTATATTATATTTCTAATGGACTTCACTGTTCTAAGGTGTTCTTTGCTGTTCAACTTGGGTCAGAGAAAGAAATGTATGGTTTGTGTAAAATGGTACTTAAATGTTTGTTTTTAATCCTGATAATAAGTTATACTCTTTGGACTAAGAGGATTTCCTAACACCTAGAAAATATCACAAGCCCTTCTAACCCACGAGAGCACAGGTCATAAAGCACGTTCTTGGAAAGAGTGGACATTTCCTTAATGACACCACCACACTGCTTATCCAGATTTGTCTTTTTGAAAAGGAACTGAAATAGGTTTTATTTTGTATTTATAGCTTTGTTTTGCTTTTTATTCACTGATTTGTCCATCTTTCATGAAATCTTACCCATAAGGTAAGAGGTGATATAAAGGATGGCCGCAGAGTGGCCAGCGGCCTCCCTCCACCAGCACCTATGACCGTAACACCACAACCATCCCCCGTCTGTGCTCGTTCATGTGCCCATGCACACACACACACACACACAGAGACACACAGACACTGCTCTTAACAGCCTTTGGCATCTGTTCATAATAAACAGTCTGAACAACACTGCTCAAAAACTAAGTCTAGAGTTGTATTATGGTAAGCAAACTAAGTCAGCAGAAAGTGAATATTGGATAATTTCACTCATATAAGGAATATAGAGAAACAAAACAAAAGAACAGATAAGACCAAGCCAAAAATAACCCTGGGAATCTGACTGTATAATTGAGGCTACCAGAAGGGGGGAGGTGGGGAGTGGGGAGCAACGGACTATGTGGAAGGATTATGGGTGACTTGGTGGTGGGCATGGCCTGGTAGCACAACTGGCGATGTGAGCTACACCCCTAATCATATGCAGTGTTGTAAACCAATGTTGCTTTAATAAACATAAGTGAAAAATTAAAACAAGTAAATAGGGGGAAACCTCAGCCTAGAATTGGGAAGGAAACAAAAAGAACCCCTCATTCAATATTCAGCTACATCCGCTCACACACTTTCTTCTTACACAAGTGCTCTCTGCAAGGTCTGCTCATCCCCTCTTCTTGCACACTCCATTTTGAAATGTTTGGTTCAGGTTTCCCAATGTACAGGATGCCAGCTATAGCAAAGTAAAAATGCACCTGTGGAGTGGGGATAGTGGGAAGAGTATATAGAAGAGATATGCATACAAGGAGAAGAGGAAAGAGGGATTTTCCTAGTAATGAAGAAAGATAGAGAAAAAGTTCCAGAACAGGATCCTAATCTACAGAAGATACAGATGAGTTTTCCCAATACCTGAGTGTTTCCGAGGAGAGCACAGTGTTAGGACACATTAAAATCACCAATGCCCACATTCATCGCTAAGTTTATTTTTGTTTTAAGATTTATTCATACAGAACAGGGGTACAAGCCAGAGCTGCAGGGAATGGTGAGAGGCTTCACCAGAGACAGACTGGGGAACAGAACAGACAGATCAACGAAGTACACTGCTGACGGGAGCACTGAGCAGGTCAGGAGAGGTCTGCCATACCATGTAGATCATTCCAGGGCTGGGATCGAACTTGCACTGAAGCAGCTGTGGCTTGCTTGCAGTGCTGCGTCAGAACCCACTGTGCCACCAGGGAGAGCCCCATCCCTAAGCTTTAAAGAAAGCATGGTTTACACTATTCGACATGGAAGGCAGAGGAATATGCAATTCATGTGAGCAAACAATCCATAAAACAGGCCAGCATAACACAAGCTTTAGTACTTACAGGGTAGTGCCCAGCTCCCTGTATCATTCATACAGGTGAAATAGCTCATTTCCGACCAAAGTCTGACAAGTGAGGTATTACAGGGAGGGAAGGAAGCCTCCATGAATTGCAACATACAACTAACATACATCTCAAAACAGTCAACACATGGTTGAAAGTATGCTGTGCCTGTGTACTGTGAACTGGGCAAATGAACAGAAAGTTTGCTCACATAATTCATGCATCCCATGCAGTTATCTGCTGACTCTGTGTTCTGACAAGTATTTCCTGAATCAAAGCAGCTGTCTGGGAGCTGGGTCCAGATTGCTTTATCACTGTAGACTTGTGGAATACAGCAGACACCTTTCAAGGCTTGTGAGGGTTAAGAGGGGAGGAAAGGGTATAGGGAAAAATCACAGGAGGCCCAAGAGGGAGCTATTTGGGAATGGAAAAGTGCTCACAGGGAAAGCAGTAACAGCTTCTTGGACAAGAAGAAATCATTGTGGGTCCTCCGGTCAACCCTGGAACTCACTGGACCAACACAGCTGCTCTGTAGAAGGAATGTGTTCAAGAAACAAAGTATCCTTCAGAGAGTACTTATTATTTTCCCCTAGCTAGGAATGTACTGAACCTGTAGGCAGTGTTACGCAACCCTTGATAGGACCCAGGCTTAGAAGTGACTAGTAAGAGACCTTGGCATTTCTCTTTTGCTAGTTACAATTCTGAACCTCTCAGGTGGTGTGACATAAACAGGAAAAAACATTTGGAGGAAGGGTGTTGGCACATAATAAGCCATGTCCACTGGTCTCCTTAATAAAACTACTGTTCCTTTTGTTTTTAACTACCACTGCAGCCCCCAGAAAAGTATGATTTTATAGTCACTGTGATTACAATGATTTTTCTTATAGTTTGCTTTTTCTTGTATATATTAAACATACAGTTCAAACACTTGATGTGGTATATTTAAAGCATACATGTCAAGATAAACTATTTCTTATGGTAGAAAGAGCATCACTATAAGGAAAAAAAATATATTCTGCATGTTTGTTAGTCAATTTGCCAGTTTCCTCTTCAAAAAAATAAGGAGATTCACCATAGTGACCTTTCAGTGTGTCCTGTATGACTCTAACAACACTTAGGATAGTGTTGTTAGTGTGTGGATACGCACTTGACTACCATGAGGCAGAACTTGGTCTTCATCCCACTGACTGGTGCTAAGTCACTAGCACTACCATTCTGTGTGGTGTCAGCTTAGGGTGCTGAGGACAGAATGTCCTCTGTGACTGACAGTGGTAGACTCTCTGGATGTCTAGATGTGGCTGGTAACATGCCAAATTTTAATGGACTATTCAATTGTTGCGATGGATTTTATGAAAAGATTAAAAACACCTTATTTCATGATGCCGTCCACATTCACCTTCCCATGGAGCCCCTTCAGTTATCTCATTTGGGACTATCTTATGGCTCTGTGACTCACATCTTAGTCATTAATTCAGACAGGACAAGGACAGCCTGCTGCAAGTATCTTTTACCTCCCTAATGGGTTCCTTCTCACACACTCACCAAGCACCACTAACATATGAAAAGACCTCATTATGTAGTTCATACACATCAACTATTTACCCTCTCCTGAACTGAGTGATTCCATCACATGCTTCAAAATCCCAAAGAACAGTTAATGCAAAGAGATTCCCCAGGCTTTGACATAATGCCAGTTTACTTGAACACTTCTTTCCAATTGAAAGCTTATTTTAATGACAGTAAATTGCAGAAAGCCTTCTTTAGTATCCCCCTAAGTTGATTAGCACCAGAAATTTCCAGAACACTTGGCAGTGCTCAAGAGAAATTCAATCCATGTGAGATTCAATCATCTAAGAGTTTCCAGTTTCCTGTGGGCTGATATACCCTCTTCTTAGGTTGTGTTTCAATTCCCTGTGTAACCTGCACACATACTGAAAACACCTAAACAGTCTGCACACAGAAGCATGCATAACACAGCTGGCTTGAGTCAAATAATAAGTGAGAATCTCATGATGAATAATTAACCCCAAGGTAGGATTAATTATTTAAAAAAAAACTATCAACATTGTATTCCACTTTTCCTATTTCATAATCATTAATACTAATTTCACCAATTATTAATACACATGCTTAAAGACTTCATAATTGACAAAATCTATGGCAATTTTAAAGAAGAAATACCAAACAAGTGGTGGACCAATTTCTTCTAATTATTGGTGGCTTCAGTATCTTTGTACCTGGATCCCAGTACTGTTACAGTCAATAGCTCAGAGTGTGGAGTAGTATCAACTCACTTTAGATTTATTTTTAAATCTAAATGTTCCTCTGATAGAAAAAGAAGGAAAAACTTTTCAGTTCCTCACCCCACCACAAACAATTAATAAGCCCCACTGAAATAAAGTTCTCTTTATAATATTATCAATATTAATACAATAGCAGAGGAAAAAAATCAAATCACATATTGGTTTGAATTGTGCAACTCAGTGAAAATACTACTACACAGCTGCATTGCCATGTCCTGACACAGGAAGTTACTTCTTCCTCCAACATCTATCCATGCCCAAACAATAGCTGCTAAGTCTCTCCATCAGCTGTCCATGACATTCCTCCTCCTCCCAAGGTACTCTGTTCCCAGCCTTCCCTCTATCAAGGCAGAACAAGACATCAGTCAGCTCAGGTGGGAGTGGAGGCATTCAAGGAAACATTCTCCCATCCATTTTCTTATAAGACCCCCACACCCAAATGTAGATAAAAACTAGAGCCCAAGGTCTCCTGGCCAGCTCCTGTTCCCTAGAAATGTCACTAATGTTAACATTTCTGTTAAGGAACATTTCTGGATAAGGAAAGGGTAAGTAAAAATTAGCATATCAACTATTTTCCTCTCTCTGGTCTGTGCATGCTTCGATGCTTCACTGGCCCAAATTTTGCTTATCAGTCAATGCTATGCTTAAGGCAAAATATAGCCACAAGAAAATTTCACAGTAAGAGGTTTAGAGCAGAGATAGAAATTTAGAGCTGGAAATGATCTTAAAGATGTTCTAGTTTCACCTTCATATTAGAGATGAGAAAATGAGACTCCAAAATAGGGAGTAGCTTGCTAGGTACAACACAGAAAATAGACAGCACTCAGGGGCCTGGATTGCTCTGTGGGGCTTGGTACTCAGCCAGCTGAAACTGGAGAATTTAGATCCACCCTATAAATAAATGGGGAGCCTGTCCTAGCTTAAACAACCAATAATTCACAAGAGAGCCAACATCATCTGTTTGAATCCAGTGACCAATAAAATGAGGGTGACTGGTACCTGAGAACATAGTCCCAGGACTTTATCACCCTCAGATGAAAGGTTGAGATTTCATCTCACTTTAGAAGACATAATAGGGCTTCCCTGGTGGTTAAAGCTCAGCACCATGAAACTGACCACAGCCACTGCAGCACGAGTTCAATCCCCTGCCAGGGAGCTAACCCACATGGTGTGGCAGACCTCTCCTGTCTTGCCTGCAGCTCCCCTCAACAGTGTATTTCAGTGGATCTGCCTGTTCTGCTACCCACTCTGTTTCTGGTGAATCCTCTCACACACACACCCCCCCCACACACACACACATACCTCTGGCCTGTGCCCCAGTTCTTGTATGCATAAATAAATAAATCTTTAAAAAAATGGAAGACAATATCACCACTACTTATTCATTTCTAACTCACCTTTCCCCAACAAGTTTTTCACCCCTTTCTTGAACCTTTATCTAATGCTCCCAAAATTATATTTATGATTTCTAGTACACTGAATTTTAGTTTGCAATGAGCATTGTTTATTGTCACCCAAGTCTATATTTCGTAGTGAATGTTGTGCATTTCTATGAGTTGTATAGGATTTTTCCCTCTTGTTTAGCAAAAAAAAAAAAGTCTTTATTTTTAAGCAAGAAAAGAGAAAATACAGAGAAACAAAGATAAAAATAATGCCTAATCTACCATTTCTAGAATTGCCTTTGCTAACACTTTCAAGTTTCTGAAGATTATTTTAATTGTCATAAGGCTTCCATCCAGTTAACAATGGCAGGACCATTGTACCAATATCCTTATTATATTGAAAAATAACACAACCAATTTCTTTTCAGTACTTGACAGAATCAAGTTTATTTCTGCCTCAGGGCCTTTGGAACAGTACCAGCTGTTCCCTCTACACGGAATATTTCTCCTACACCTTCTCAAACTGGTTCCTTCATATTATTTCAGGTTTCTGCTCCTTCAGAGAAGACTTTCCTTACCAACCTACTCACATTAGAACCCAATCATCACTCAGATTATCCTATTTTATTTTCAACCTAACATAGCACCACCAAATATTTCTTTAGCTCTTCATTGTCTGTGTCTTTAGTTAAGATTCATGAAGATAGATACAGTGTGTGCTTAGTTATGTTCACCATTAGGTTCCACAGTACCTAGCACAGTATGGAGCCAAAAGAGGGCAGATTCTTGGAGTTACACTAAATGATCCACTGTCTCTTAGGTACGTCTCTTAGCCAGTAGTACATGTAGTGAAGTCTGTGGCTTTGGAAAGCACTAATGGGACCACACATGACATGAGACACATGGCATGTTACAGTGTAAGCCCAAGATGTGACAACGCTCTCAATTCCCCCTTTTATTTTAAACTCGTCAAGATCACCAAAGGATAATAGCACTGCCATAGTCACTGCAACATTGTTTGTAAATAGCTAACGTGTGGGAACAACCTGAAATTCTAACAGATGAATGCATTAAAAAATGTAATGTTGGTTGCCAGAGGCTGAAGGTGGGAGAGGAAAATATGAAGAAAAAAATGATATTACTAATCAAGGGGCATAAAGTTTTAATTAAACAAGATAAGTTCTAGAGATCTGCTATACAACATTGTACCTACTGTTGACTAACAATACTGCATTATATGCTTCATAATTTCAGTGAGCAAATCTCACGTTATGTGTAATAAAATAAAATTTTAAAAAAGAAGACATATCCACTGATGCAATGATCTGATAGTACCAGTCATTGCATCATAGCAAATAATCCTGTGTTATTAGTGTGAATATATACATATATATACTAATATATATATATACATATATACATATACATGTATGTGTGTATATGCATGTATGTATATATATGTGTGTGTACTCATACCACTGGGTAAATTCTTAATATTAAAACAAGTTATATTTCTCTTTCTGACTTTCTTGTCTATTTTTTACTGGAATGTGCTGGAGAGAAAGCCAGATTTTTTTTTTTAATTATGACTCAATATCCATCAGCTTCCTATCCCTTTTGAATGAATACAATGCTTATTAATACTTCCAATAGAACTCTAAGATAGGATTCTTACTATTATTTGAATATGGAAACTATGGTTATTAGAAAGAATGCAACATTTACTATTTCCAGTAATGTACTTAGAATAGATTCTCTTTAATACGTTATTGATTTGCTATTCATTTACACAACTCTCTAATTTGGGGAGCACACCTCACCCTCCACATGTGCACATGGCATCACTCCATTCCACAGTGCCCAATGCCAGTATCCTATTACCTTACCTGCCCCCGTCACTTCCCCCTCCCTCCCTTTCAATAAGCACCATATTTTTCAGAGTCTAAGAGTTATTTTTGTTGTGTTTTGCTAATTTTTTTCCTTTGGTTATTTATATTTCACAAGAGTGATGATTTAGAAGTCCCCTGTAGTCAACAATTCGATTAAAAGGTTGAAATTGGGCCCTCCCTGGTGGCGCAGCGGGTTAAAGCACAGCACTAAAAAAAAAAGGCTTAAGCCACTTCCGCATGAGTTCGATCCCTGCCTACCCCGGAGAAGTGCCACATGGCGTGGCAGACCTCTCCTGACCCGTCTGCTACTCCCCTCAGCGGTGCATTTCAGTAGATCTGCCTGTTCTGCTCCCCACTCTGTCTCTGTTGAATCCTCTCACCCACCACACCTCTGGCCTGTACCCCAGTTCTATATGAATAAATAAATAAAACTTAAAAAAAAAACAGCTGATGATGAAGAATATTGTTGAGATATATTTATGTCCAGGAAGTGAGACAACCTTCTTCTGTCTATGAAACAGGAAAAATGTTTCATCACCCTGAATCATGATGGGAGTTGGATAGGGTATACCTCTGTCAAACAATAAAAAAAAGCATCATGAAAAGATAACGTGAGGCAAGCATTCTCCCCCAGCAGTCCACACTTAGATAAGTGGAGACTATCTTCCAAATATCTGTTCTCCCCTTCTTTCTTAAGGAAAATGTTAAGCAAATACATTATCACTTGGCTAAACTGCAGCTCCAAGACTATTTTGCAGCTTGGAGTGGTCATGTAACTAACATCAAGAGAAGTGGAAGTCTGGTGTGGCATTTCCAAGAAAAATGAATGTGACACACTTCTTGTTCGCTCTTCCCCTTTTCTGCTTTGAGAAGTGTAGGTGCAACACCTAAATTTAGCTTGGTGTCTGCCAGTCCACTGGAAATCTACTGATAAACCATGTATGACACCGGGAGCTATAACCTAGACCTGAGTTGCCACCCTCCAAACTGAACAAGTCTATATCTTGTTTAAGCTACCCATTTTCACGTATTTGATACTCGCAACCAAACCTAATCCTAATGGATGCCAGTGCTTCTTATTTCGTTTGAATTAACAATGCTAACAGCCTCCTCCCCGTGGAATCGCAGTCTGATACAATCCTGAAACCAGAGGAGAAATTCCTAACAGTCTTTGAGTCACTACACAGTTTTTGTCAGTTTAATGCAGCATTACACGAATGATAAACCTAAATTAATACAAATGTTTTTATGAAGAATCTTTTCATTCCTTACTTTAATAATGCTAAAATACAAAGATAAATATAAAAATGCATCTAACACCTTATGTCAGTTCTTTATAAATTAATTATAAAACTAAGTGGTTTAACACCATTTTAGATGAGTCAGCTCCCAACAAACTAGCTCTAAGAGGTAAATTAATCTAATTGTTCTGTCAATGCATATACATTTTATGCTAATATTGAAAGTCTTTTTCATGAAAGAATTATAGTATGCTGGCAACCCTCCTGAGGAACTAATAAGAGTTTGCACCAAAGATAATGAATGAATGGAAAAGCTGGAGTTTGGGAATTTTTGAAGTACTTAAGGGTCATACTGCTGAGACTATAACTGAGTTAAGTACACAAAAGTTACCTTTTCTCAGGAAAAATACAGGATGGTTTGTTTCTCTCATAGCAGGAATACAACGGAACAGGCGAGAAAATAATGATAATGATGAACAGCTATATAACAGAGACATTTTGTGGGGGTAGGGTGGGGAATGGGATCAAAAACAGTGGGGGGAGGGAAATGCACTGGACTATGGTGATGGCACACGGGTGACTTGGTGATGGGAAGCCCACAGGGATTACAA
>NW_004567120.1:39338875-39406687 GCF_000260355.1 Condylura cristata
TATATATATATATATATATGTATATATGTATATATAATAAAAAAGTTAACTTTTTTCATCATAAGTAATGATAATGTACAAACCAATATCTGTAAAAGATGCATCCTGAATCCTTCAACAGTGTAGATTGACTATCTACATAAAATGATCCAGTGAAATTGACAATGGTGAGAGTAAATTTCATGAGCATTTGTGGGACATCCATGATTCATTTACTCATTCACCGACCCATCTGTGTATTGTGAGTACTTACTATATACCAGACAAAATGCTAGGAGTGAGGGTAGAAGGATAAATAATACAGAAGGAAGGCAAATAATACAGAAAGAAGACAAATAATACAGTGCTGCTGAAGGAGAAGACATGTGGCCAAATAAATCAGAATTTTCTATTCATTCAGTCCATCACCACTCAACTCAACCAATAATTACTGAATGTATACTATCAACCTGGCTAGAAATTATAAATAAATAATCAAATCAAACTTAAATTTGCCCTGCAAACTATTTTACTGACTACATTTTACTGGCTGACTATTGCTGTATATAGTACATAAAATATAGCCTACATAGGAAGAGTTCTTTTTTCAAGTTTCTTCATTCTGTTACATTCAATCTACATATATACTCCTTTGCTAATACTATACTGTTTTCATCACTGGCACTGCAACGTAAGTGTTATTATCAGAGACTGATGCCTCCCATTCTAGTCTTTATCAAGATAATTTTTGCAATTTTAAAGTCTATATCTTTCCATACAACTTTTAACGAAAGCTTGTCTCTGGTTACCAAAAATATCACTGGGATTTTTATAGGAACTGAGTCAAATCCATGCATCAGTTTTCATTGCATGTATGCCGAGGCTCTGTTGTCTCCAGTGTGCACATTTAGGATTGTGGTTTTGTTTAGTTGTTTTTATCATTATCTCATACCTCCTTTGTCTCTGGCATTTTATTATTGTCCTAAAGTTGATTTTATCTTATAGTACCTGCCATCTCCTTTTTCTTAATTTTTTGTCTTATAGAATATCTTTTTCTAGCCTTTTACTTTCTGCCTACTTATATTGCTAAAGTGTTTTTTTTACAAACAACAAATAGATTAGTTGTTTCAAATCCACTCTGCCAATCTGTGTGTTTGATTGGTGTATTTAAACTATTTACACTGAAGATAATTTTAGTTGTTAGGGCTTCAATATGCCTTTTTATTACTTTTTTCCTTGTTTCCTCTGCCTCTCCTTCCTTTGTTTTTACTTAATTTCTTAGCTGTGGGATAATGGAATGTTTTAAGAATTTCATCTTTATTTATTTATAGTGTTTTTGAGTTTGTGTCTTTGTGTAGTTATCTAGTGGCTGTTTCCATGTTTTATTATACAAACATGGCTTATCACAGCTTACTGATATGAATATTTAACCACTGCCAAGTCAAGTTAGTGAAATTCACTTCTATTTAGGATTTCTTTTCTTCCTCACTTTCATAAGTACAAAATGGTGTTAACAGTTTTGGTCCCAACCATTAAATATTACTAACAAAATTTATGAGAATACTACTGTATGCACTGGTATATGTGTTCTTTCCATTGTTCCTTTCTCTATCTAGATGCTTCAATATTCCTTCTTTTATCATTTCCTTTCTCATTTTAAGCAAGTCCTTTAGCCAACCTTTAAGGGTATGTCTGTTAGTGACTAACTTTGCTAGTGTTGCTTCAGCTGTGAATGTTTTCAATTCTCCTTATTCTTGAAGGATAGTTTCCTGGATTGAGAATTCATGGATGACAGATATTTTTTCTTGCAGCATCAAAAAATGTTTTGCTACTTCCTTCTGGCTTCTGAGGTTTCACATGAGAAATCCACTATCATTTGGATTGTTTTCCTCTTACTGATAATATATCTTTTTTGTCTAATTCCATTCAGAGCTTTTTTTCTCTTTGTGTCTACCTAAGTTTTCAGAATCTTAATTATGGCGCATCTTGGTATTGAGTTCTTTGTAGATCATATTTGGAATATATTCAGCTTCTTTAATCTATAGGTTTATATCTTTTTGCCAAGTTTGTGATGCTTCAGTTAGTATTTCTTTTAAAATTCATTCAGATTCCTCTTATTTTTTCCTCCTTTTAGGACTTCAATAAACAAATGTAGAACATTTTGTTATTTTCTCAGAGGTCTCTGAAGCTATGTTTATTTTTTAAAATATCTGTGTCCTGTCTGTTGATAAAAGCAGGTAATTTCTGG
This sequence comes from Condylura cristata, assembly GCF_000260355.1. Classification (NCBI taxonomy): domain Eukaryota; kingdom Metazoa; phylum Chordata; class Mammalia; order Eulipotyphla; family Talpidae; genus Condylura; species Condylura cristata. Next base: position 39,341,103 of record NW_004567120.1, read on the forward strand.
GCCCTCCCTGGTGGCACAACAGGTTAAAGTGCAGCACTATGAAGCTATCTGCAGCCACTGCAGCATGAGTTTGATCCCTGGCCAGGGAGCTGACCCACATGGTGCGGCAGACCTCTCCTGTCTCCCATCTGCTCTCCTCAGCAGCGAATTTCAGTCGATCTTCCAGTTCTGTCCCCCACTCTATCTCTAGAGAATCCTCTCATCTCCACACCTCCGCCCTGTATCCAAATTCTTGTATGCATAAATAAAAAAATAAGTATTTTTTACAAATGTTTAAAAGAATAGGTAATTTCTATTTTTCTGTTTTCAAGTCACTGAATTTATATTCTGTCATCTCTAATCTACCATTTAGCATATCCAGAGAGTTTCCATTTTGGTTAATGTGCATGTTGGTTCCACAATTTCCAGAGGTTTTTTAAAAAATAATTTGTTGACATATTTTCTTATTGTTGCACAAGAATCCCTAATTGCTTGTTAATGTTAGCCTCATAAAATGTATTTGGAGTTATTCCTTCTTTCTCAATCTTTTGGTAGACTTTGAAAAAGATAAGGCATTAGTTCATCTTCAGTTTCAATTTCTTCTTTGATTCCCTCTTTAACCCAATAGTCATTCAGTAGTGTGTTGTTCACTTTCCACATATTACAGGTCTTCTCCACTTTCTGTATCTGTTATTTGTAGTTTGATGCTATTGTGATCAGAGAAGATACTTGATATGATTTCAATTTCCATGAACTTATTGGTATTTGTTTTATGGTCCAATATAGGGTCAGTCCTAGGGAATGTTCTATTTGCACCACAGAAAAATGTGTATTCATATTTTGGGGGTGCAGTGCCCTATATATGTCTATTAAGCCCATGTGGGCTAATTCTCTGTTTAAGACTACTGTTTCCTTTTTTGTTTTCAATCTGCTCAATCTGTACATTGGTGAAAGTGAGGTGCTGAAGTTCCCTACCACTATTCTACTGCTGTCAATATGTATTTTCATTTTTATAACAATGGATACATATATTTTGATGCTTCTTTGTTTTATGAATATATGTTGATGAATGATGTTTTCCTCATGTGTGTAAGTATATACACACACATACATACACACATACACATACATCATACATACATATATATGTATGTGTATATATATATATAGTGTCTATCCCTGTCTTTTATTATATTATATTTTTATCTGCTATAATGTGGCTGTCCATGCCTTCCTCTAGGTTCCATTTGCTTATGAGATTGTTTTCCAACCACATACTTTTATAAATGTAAAATTAGCATTTAAAAATTCCCAGTGGCTATTTACCTTTATTTTCCAGAGTTTGATGGTAATTCATTTATAAAACAGATATTCTTTATTCTGGGGGAAAAAATCTTACACCAGCCCTTTGCAATTGTGTGAATTAAAGCCAGTACTTCACCATTGTCCTTAGATAAGGGCACTTCCACAGAGTAGATGTGGTGAACTTGGCAAGGGCTTAGGGTTTCAACACTCTTAATGAATGACTGTAAATATAGTTCTTCTCATCATTCCCATGCATATCAATGTGTATCCATAAGTTTATTCAGAAACCATTTCCAGTTAGGACCGGTGGTGGTGATGCCAGGATAATATCTGCAGTAATTTGTTAAAGTTCATTTAAATGTTTACTCCTCGCAGTGCTTCCTTGCATCAATTATCACCAGAACATGCTATATATATTTTTTAAATACTCAGCAGTGGAAGCAGGTGAGCAGATGTTACCAACAAATAGTGGCTACTCAAAGTAATAGAAGTCAGCTAAATTAGTCATTTTGCAAAAGTAGCATCATTTATGAAGAAGCCTTTTCTTTTTGTTAACATCTCTTCTGTTCTTTCCATGTAGGTAATTTCTGCTCTTTCCCCATTTGAAGCTATAATTGCTAAGTAGCTGTTATATGTCAGTCAATTTGCATGTGTTAATTTATAATTTGTACAACAACCCTTTGAGATAGACAGCTCACAGATAGTCAGTAACATTCTACCGCTGGTAAATTATCTTTAAGTTAACAACATCCGCTTATGATCTCACAGTTCTCTAGGCCAGTGTCCCGGTGATGGCACAACTGAACTGGGTCCTGAGTGCACAGGCTGAAAGCGAGGTGCCAGTGGGCTGCGCCCTCCCATAGGCTCTAGAGAAGAATCAGCCTCCAAGCTCCTTCAGGTTGTTAGCAGGATTCAGCTAACTTGTAACCGTGGGTGTGAGATTTCCACTTCCTTGCTAGCTGACAGGCATCAGCCTCTCTCAGCTCCCTCAGGCCCCTGCATTCCTCCTGTTTTACCTCCCCATCTACAAACCTGCAAACACAAGTCCATTTTCTGTCACGCTTTAGGCCTCTCAGAAGCCCCCTTCTGCTGATCTCTTCTGCCTCATACCTTCCTGCATGTCTCTGATTTCAACTGAAAAAAGTTTTCTGTTTTTAAGGGCTCATTGTCATTATATCTGATTCACCTGAAAACCCAGGACAATGTTCCCATCTCAAGACTGTAACCTTGATCACATCTGCAAAATCACTTTGGCATGGAAGGTAACACATTTACAGGTTCTAGAGATTAGAATGTGAGCACCTTTGGGGTGGATAATATACTGCCTAACACGTTACCCAGATCACCCATTTAGCAAGTGACAGAGGTAGATGTTAAATAGGTTTACTTACTATTAAGGCTCAAGGTCTTCCTATTTGTCCAGTCTGCCTTTCTAATATGTTTAATTTGTTAGAACATATAATAAATAAGAAGGCAGAGGAGGCTTAATGTCTTAAGGAAAACGGAAATGTATTTAGCAAATATAATCTGTTTCCAATTTTCTACGTGATTTATACCTTTGGAATAAATAGTCCAATAGTCCAAGTTGCATAAAAAATCAGTGTTGTTTCATTCTGTATTCTGAAAGAATAGTGAGAATGTATATTAAATATACATACACTTTCCACAATAAATGTAGAGGGAAAGTGTCAGAATAGTTTCATATATTCATTTGAGACTGAGCATGTTTATTCCCGACAAAACTGAAAGGACTCTGAAACACAAAACACTGCGAGACCCAGTATCAATAGAAGGCAACACTAGGGTTTCAATATTCAGGACATGCTGCTCCCACTCATCAGGCATAACCCAGACCTCACAAAATGTCCCCAAAGGGGCAAGACTCTACCAGTGCCCACGTGCACCACAGAGAACTCATGATTTTCTGTGAGAGCAATCCAGTCCCTGCTCAGATCAGTGAGACCCCAGACTGATGTTGGGGAGTATGCCAGAGTGGCAGGAGGCCTTGTGACCTCTGCGAGCTCCTGCCAGTGCCCACCCAGACCAGCAGAGGCCTCGTGACTCTGTGAGACCTTACCAGTGCCTGCCGAGACTGGCAGAGGCCTCAAGCCTTTCATGGGACTTGACCTGTGCCCAACTGGACTCATCAAGGCCTTGTGATGCCTCCGCACCTACACTGATTGTTGAGCCCCTGGACCCACATCAGGGGAGTTTAGCTCAGTAGCTTAGAACTGGCCCCATGCCACACAACTGATCAACAGTAGAACTAACATTCACTCCCTGGCACCAGCCCTCTCCCTTGTCCCCATTCTGACAGAATAAACGTGCCCAGTCAAAGAGGTATGTTGGTAACACAGTCTGAAAGCTGAATCCAGGCCCAGTTTGGGAGCTCTCTTAGAAGACACGAGAGAAAACAGAAGAGGCCTTGGGAGCAGGAGTGACACATTTGTGCATGACACCCGTTCCTACCACCACCGAAAGCCACATGATTTACAAGCATCACAGAGCTGTAACCTCTCTAACTTTATTCTTTGACTGCACAAAGGAAATATGTATAGTGAGAAGCCCTCCTAACTCTCCTCAGAGTTGCCAGTAGCAACCAAAAAGATAGTAACTTGGGCCTCTCTTGGAACATGGAAGATACTACACCTATGTTAGGGATCATTGTGTTCTCTGCTTCAAACAGTTTTAGACAGGAGTCTAACTAAAACCAGGTACACAAAGCATATGTGCATGCGTCACAAAAGCACTGTCAGGCACAGCAAAACATGTGCAGATGAGCGAAACGTCTCTCAATAGGGGAATGACCAAATCACTTGATACACCACACTTTGGCATGCAGCAGGTATGGAATGGGCAGCTTGGTATATGGAGAGACGATCAAAGAAGTGATCAACTAAACTGCAGAGCGACACTTGCCACCATATTGCATCGTTTCTAAAGCTCGACCATGGTTTCTGCTTTGACCTACAGAGTAGTGACTTGGGGCACACGAGACTGCCAGGAAGGCTCTTGCTGCACTTAATCTTCCTGTACTTTTGTTTACAGACTGTCCCTCAATAAAAAGTCATAAGCATGTATATGTACACTTATTCTGTACACTGATACATGCTATCAAATTTATACATCAAATAGTCAGTAATCCCAGTTTTGGGGAGTGGGTGTGGGGACAGGATGAAATAAAAAGGGGCTTTCTGATAGCTTCAGGGCTTTTACATTGTTTTGAATTTTTCGAAATAGACACATATTTCTTGTATTACTCAAAAGAATTCACGTTTTTAAAAACTGACCAGAGATTCTAAACCCTAACTTCTGTGTGTACTTAATTTACAGAGCGCCTGCTCTCAGACACTCTTTCAGAAGTATAGACTCCTCCGAGAGGTCAAGAGCCACACGTGTTCACAAGGGCACGGAGGAGCGCCGGGAGCTCGCTAGGCTGAGACCACTTAATGGTGGTCTCTGAACTGCAGGTGCCCCCGTTTAAAGGAAGCCAGTCAGACTGTCAGACTGGGAGGGGAGTTACCTCCAGTACCTGCCACTCGTAGATATTCACATGCATGTTCCCACAGGCCTAGAGGCAACACACTACTCAAGGCTTAGACCCAGATTTCCAGCCACCTCCAGGACTGGCCGAGGCCAGGGCCTGGCCAAAAGCTGCAGAGCAAACACGGCACCAACTAAGCTGCCGCCCTCGGATGCCGCAGGTGAAGCACCCCGAGGCGGCTGCCCCTGTGCTACTCCTAGGACTGCGGAGAGTGGGCTTCACTTGCGCGTGCGGTGGGTGGCCTGTAGGGGCTCTGAGAGGAGCTGCATCTCCCCCAGCAGTGACATCTGCAGGTGATGAGGATCTGGGATTCCCGAAAAGTTCTCCTTTCTTTGCCCTTTCCTTGAGCTGCTTATGTGGTCATATCAACCCTGGCTGAGAACGAGTCTGGGTTCCGCCACGTTCCAGCTGCACGCTGTGGGTGCGTTTCTTAGGCATGTGGCCTTCTGCTTCCTCTGCTACTGCATAGAGACCAAGCGGGGCAGGGTAGCTGGTAAGCAGAAACACTGTACGTGCATGTGTTTCAGAAGGACATTCTCCATCATGTTAGCATACGATATCCAGATGATGCGATTATCTGTTTTTGTATTTTCTTTACTATATTCATCTATACTTCTGAAATGTGTATAGAAAACTAGACGGGAAACTAACATGTTCATTTAAAGTACACAGCAGATAGTAGCACTTGCTTCTATTTCATAAACTAAGCTGGGAATCTAATGAAACCACTTCAGGGGAGGCTGATGGGAGTTTGCTACAGAGACGGCAGGCAGGGATGGAAACACACAGAGCTGGAAGCCTTCACTGAGTCACTCAACTTCAAGTGATCTTCAGATTTTCTTAGCGATGCAAGTCCTGTGTAAACGCATGTTTGTGATGATTAAGCACACATGCAAGCGCCAGAGTTAGGAGCAGTGCCAGGCCCACGCCCACCCAGTGAGGGGCGGGGCTGACGGCCAGGAGAAGCTCCAGGACCCAGGAGGCTGTGGGCTGTCGTTCCTGCTGCCCGACTGGCACCCTGGCACTGCTGGGAAGGAGACCCGTGAGGAGAGACATGTGGAGACACTTGGAAGAGGTGTGGGTGAGACCTATGGGAGGCTGGCAAGGGCAGCCTTTATCTTCACCTGTGTTTTAATTTTGCTCCTTTCCTCCCAGGCTTGCCCGGCCCCTTTGCCCTTTCCCATGGGTCCCCACCAGCAGGTGACTTACACATGTGGCAAGCTTGCGTGTCTCAGTGGTCCTGCTTTGGACCAACCCTGTTTGGCTGGGCATTTACCATGAGGGAGATGAGCAAAACCGAGGGTGTTTGATTGGGACACCCTTTCTACTCTTCTCTCTCCATGCACACTAATTCTATTACAGTTCTAAGACTCTCCTTTGCTTTTGTGTGCCTGGATAGCTGGGCCCCTTAAGAGTAAGCGAGTGCGGGAGCCCAAGGGTGCCCCTTTGCACACACTAACACCACACAAGGCATGACCCCATAGTAGATGTTCAATGTGTCTGTTCTCTATACAAAGGAGGGGAGGAAGAGGAGAGGCAGGGGATAAAGCAGGGGAGGGGTTAAGTTCTATAAATGCACCTTCTTAGTGTGAGTTTAGTTAATAAAAAGGTTCTCACTGAGAATGTGCAAAGCATTCTAAATCTCTCAGATAAAAACATGTCATCTATTTTGTATCTGAGAAAAGTAAAGTCAATATTTGAATTAATGAAAGGAACTTAGTGGCTACAGAAAGAGTTTGTGAATTTAACACGTTTCAACCAGAAAGTTTTTGGTAAGTGCTGATACAGAGGCCAACAGAGCACTTGCCTCTAAAACATTCTTTGCAAAAGTTCAGAAAGAAAAAGCAACCAGTCCACCTCCTGGAAGATACCTGAGCACATGAGGAAGCCACTAGACCTGCAGTAAACGAAGCTGAGGTGCCTAAAGGTTAAGCCATGTGTGGAAATGTGACTTTTTAAAAACTGAGCCACCCATCAAGTAGCAGAACTAACAGGGCTTAAAAGTCTCTGTGATGAGCGCCCATAAAGTCCTAGATGGTTATCACTGCACGCCCCCAGGAAGAGGGGGTCCAAGAACCCCCTTGCCTTCCTTAGGGATGGGGAAGGAAATCAGGGAAAGGGAAGCGGCATCCTCAAGCCCTTCAGCTGGTTGCCAGGGTTGGGTCTAAAGCCCAGAACTCCAGACTCACGGTTCTCTCTCTTTCACTCTGAGTATGCGGAGCTTTTTGTCCAACCCACCCACAAGAATGTAGAGAAGACATGTCCGCAGATATTCTCAAGACCATTCAGAGGAACATGCCTTTGGTGTAGTGACTGCTGCTGCTGCTGATGGCGACTAGCATTTACTCAGCGTTTATTGCTGTTGGGGGCTCTGCTGAGTGGTTTTCACACATTTTCCTGGGGGTGGAATGGTTTTCCCTCAATACTAAAGAGAACTAAGAAACCACTTAGGAGCCCCTGAAAGCTGATTCAGTGTTTTAAGCATGGTTTAAGAAGGTGATGTCATTCTGGGCTGAGGAGAAGGAAAGGCCAGATGCTTCTGAACCTTCCTTAAAATGGACAAATGGAAACAGCCCAATACAAAAGAGCATCATTCCCCTTAATGTTGGAAGTTCTGACCAATGCAACAGCAAAAGAGAAAGAAATAGTAAGCATACAGATTTTCAAGACGAAACAAAATGTAAAACTCTCCCTATCTGCAAATGACATGATAGTCTGTGTGGAAACTTGAGAAAACTGATGGGCTTGCCCTTGAACGAGACCGTGCCCTCAGCAGCTGAGCTGGGTCTCTCAGACTCTCCGAGAGCCAAACTTGTTCCTTTTCTCTGTGTGCTCACTGTACTTCCTTATGATTTGGAATGCTTTGGAAAAAGATTCAGGAACATTCCCTAACCATAAATGTTTGCAAGCCTGTTTGATTCTTCCTATAACATCCTGATGCAGGCACCATTATCCTAAATCCTCCGAGAAGTACACTGAGGCTGGTGAAGAATAAGCTGGTTGCTGAAGATCACACAGGTCTTAGGAGTCACCGTCCACATTCTAACCTGGCCCTGCTCCAGAATCTGGACTTTTAAGCAGCCAGTGCAGTTCTAGTCAATTTTCTTGTTTTTCGCAGATGTAAAAAGAAGTTGTAATTAAACTACATTGTCAAAGATCCCTGGGTCGTTTTGAAACTTCAATGGGGAAAAAGAGGGTTACAGAAAGATTTGCTTCATGCAGGCTATACTTAAAAATAAAGTGACTGAAATATCAGATTCCTCTTCCCCAGCCCACCCCCAATGTTCTTACCACCATGTTCTTACCAAGAAATTAAATATTGCAGTATTAGAACTGGAAGATCCTAAGAGTCCTTTAATCCAACTTATTCAATTTATAAACAAGGACATAGTCCTGGTAGAGGGTGGGTCGCTGGCCTGGTAACAAAGCTCCACTCCCAGCGCACCTTCCCTCAGGGGTGCTCTCCGTGTGCGTGGCAGAGGCTAAGTCGCCACCACACTGCTGCTGTACGCTGGACCAACAGTTCCTGGAATAGTGTGTCCTAGGAGCCTTAAAGCTCTTCCATATGTTTAAATGAAATGCTGTAATTCTCCTTCCCTCACCATCAGTCCTGGTTTGACTCTCTGGAGACATATTCAGACATTCTTCAGACATTCCAATTTTAAAGCCAGGAAAATCTCTGAGTTCTGGATATAAATTTAGCTGTCTCATGCCTCCCATGTGCTCATTTCCTCATAGCTTTTGCAACTTAATTTATGCTGCATAATGACAGTTTATGCTGTCTGCTTTTTCTATGGCCCAACTGATGTCTTACTGGTCTCCACTGACAAGTACAAGACCATCTGACCCAATGGGCCTTTGAGCAAGGCAGACAAGAAAATCAATTCTTTCCAGTAGGTGTAATCCAGGCATGGTACCCCCAAGTAATACTTTCCAAAATGCAAAGTGAACACAGTTCTAGAAGCCCCAAATGTACAGTGCTTGGGGAGGAGAGATAGGCTTGTAGGAATTAGCTCTTTGGCACAGCTCATGTTCCTTGCCTTCTGCAGTTGAGCTGTGCAGACAAAGCCACAGATGGTAACTAAGCAAGCTGAGATTTCTGCCCAATGTAGGTACATGTTTGGCACTTCAGAGGGCTACAACCTTGACCTAAATGTGCTTTATGGGCATTCAAGGCAACCTCCTTACTTCAGTTTGGCCATAGAATCTCTGTGTAAGGGATCAAAGAAGTCCTCATCACTTGAGACTCTAATACCATGTACTGTGAGGCACAATGACACCAATAAGCACCCATTAGGCCCAATTCTTGCTCTCCTTCCAGTCTTGCGCCTGTTTTTTCAGAATAAGAGGACTTGAGAGGGTAACAAGATCAAGGGAAGGCTGTGGGGCATGAGCCATTTTACACTCTCAAACATTTTTCCACCCCCCACCCCGTCCTTTTAGCCACACTTCCCAAAAGAGCAGCCATTCCTTCTAGCTCACTTCTGTCCCTACCTTTTTTCCAGAACTATTCTTTCAAGTCTACCAATAAACTCCTGAATATATATATATAATTTTCTCATTCCTCGGTTTCCCAGCTACTTCTGCAGCTCTGACAATGGCCTCTTTCTTGAATCTCTTCTTTTAGCTTCTGGAGCACCCTGTACTTTCACTTTTCCTCTCGTCTCCCTGGCCACATCCTTGTATTTTGATTGCTACCCCTCCTCCCCGCCCCCTTCAAAAAGTGGCAGTTCTCCATCATGCTCTTCTTAGCACACTCAATTTCCCCTTGGCTCCGTGAATCCCTTCCATGTAGATAATGAATAATTCCTAATCTCCAGCCCAGATCTCTTTTTATTTTTAAGTTCTAAACTCATGTATATTGGCCATGCCCACCTGGATTTCAAACTGACATATCAAATTCAATATGCCAAAAATTATATACTTCTTTGCTTTGCCTCTGAAAGTCAGTGATCCCACCACGGTCCCTGCCTTAGCTCAAAACACCAATATCACAGAGTGCGTAGGACAGACCGAACCATCTTCCTCTCCTGATCTCTGTGCCACAACTCCACCTGCAGAATGTTATTGCCGTCACATTAGTTTTCAATATCTAGGTTATACTTCAAAACCTTCCCAAGTCATCTTTCAGACTTATATTGCCCAACTTTTAGAAAGTATCATAACTTACCACTTTGATCCTGTTATTCTTCTGCCTAAACACTTTCAGCTCCCCATTGCCTAGCCTAAGTGTCGGCAGGGTTTTTCTATAGTCAGATAGCAAATATTTTTGACTTTGTGGGCCATATGGCCTCTGCCGCAGCTATTCAACTCTCACTGTTGCAGCATGAAAGCAGTCATAGATAATTCATAATTGAATGAGCCTGGCGGTATTCTAATACAGTTTTATTTACAAAAACAGGCAGCCAGCTAGATGGGGCCTGAGGGCCATGGTTTGCCTTCCCCTAGTCTAGTCTACACAATAAATTCCATTCTACAGTTTTGGCACTAAAAGTCCACCATAAATTAATAGCCCATTACTTTCCAACATAAACATTATTTTTGAAACCATCGGTAGCTATATTATAGTTGTCTGAGCATACATTTTCCACTTCAGGTATTTTTCCATGCTTTTCCCTCTATCTGCCATGCTCTGCCCTGCAGTCACTTTCTGTCTCAAGTGGCTTTGGAACACAGGGCATTCAATGCGCTGCCTGCTTTCAAAGGCCAGGTACTAGAGCAGAGAGACACAGACCATTTTAAGTTCACAAGCCAGGCTTCTGCAGGGTGCTCACATGAAAGCTCCGATTCTGCACTGAAGATGAATCCCAAATGTGTGGTCTGTTTTAGGCTCATACACCATGAAAATAAGACATAAAATGCCATACCCAGCACCAAGTTACCCAATATTGAGATTGAACCTCACCTAGGTAATAGACAGAGATATTTGCTCTCAGGCAAAATGCGATCACTGCACACCTTTTCTGTGTTCTGAATTCCTTTGTTCCACCTGCTTCTGTTTGCACTGTGTTTTCCTTTACGTATGCCCATATCACTGTTGATTCTAGGAATACTACAAAAATAAATAAAATATGCAAAGAAGACTATGAATTACATTTTACCTGATGAGTTTCATAATTACTCCCTGCAGACAATAGCACACTTTACTTTCACAGGCCTGCCAGGAGTTAGACAATTTCAGTGCACAATTCAACTGCCATTCATTGACTATCAGGTCCAGTTGAGATACACTACTTCATAAAGCCTTCTAGTTCATGCAGTTTACACACTTGGAGAGCAGATGAGTGCTGCACCCACATTTGACACATAACAGAAGAATACTCTCAGCACTGGAGTCTCTGCCTGTGTAACTCCTGAGCAAATGACAAAGTACTGCCGTAACTCTTAACAGCCAGCACTCAGTAGAAAATTAAATATAAATACCAAGTAGTAGTTTGATTTTAATAATCATTTCTATCCTAAGAAAGATATACCCTTTGGGGAAGTCCTGAAGAACACAAAATAAAGTTGTATTTAAGCATTTCAGTGAGATGTTAGGTCTGCATAACAAATACCACCGTGGACCTAATTCTCTTAAATTGAACTAATCTAAAATAGCACAACACAGAAAATATAGAGCCTGCTAAACTGATTCGAATTATAGAAAACCCAGGAGAGCATCAGCAAGACTCTCTTTCTCAGGGTAAAAAAAGAAGACGAAGAAGTGGAAAGAACTTAGAGACAGGGCCTAGAGCCAAGACGATTATGAACAAACTTTGGGACAGAATGCAGGACTCGCTGGCAGCAAAAGAGCACTGCTACCTGGAGGTTTCTCTGAGCCAATTTTTCCAATTAATACTCCAAGCATAACCTTTAGGGAGGAAGAATAGAATCCCGTGGCCTAGAAGTTTAGATAGGAAATCCACGAGGCCTTGATCCAACATGTACGCATGAAAGTAAGCTTAAGTAATTTATAATTATAGGTTACTTGGCAAAATGCAGCCCCAAAGCCTGCTGCAATATCTTCTTTTTTTAAGATTTATTTATGCATACAGAACTGGGTTAAGGCCAGAGGTGCAGGGGCCGTGAGAGGAATCACCAGACACAGAGTGGGGAACAGAACAGGCAGGTTGATGAAGTAAACTGCTGAAGAGGACAGCACACAAGGCAGGAGAGGTCTGCTGTACCATTTGGATCACCTCCGGGGCCAGGGATTGAACTTAACACTGAAGTGGCTGCAGCTAGTTTGCAGTGTTGCACTCTAACTTACCACCAGGGAGGGCCCTGCTGCAGGGCCCACCCACACTGCCATCAGCTTTGTCTTCCATTCATATCTTAGCTTCACACATGCGATAGTGATAGGAAACATGCACAGTGTTGCATCTCCATAGGCAGACACCACTACGTATCTTGGGCAGGCCGTGCCCATCACCCAGTGGAGGTGGCTTATAGAGCCAATAGCAGCCCTATGCTGCAACCTTCCAGGTAGTAGTGCTGATACAGACTTTTTTTTTCTGCATTAAAGTAGTATCCAAACTGGTTGTATCCACTTTTAGTTGTGTTTACTGTATTAAGTGTTCTAAGTTGCAGTCCCCATTTTTAACAGTGGATGTAATGGGAAAATCAATTAAAAGATGAGATTTGGCCCTCCCTGGTGGCGCAGCCGGTTAAAGCACTGAACTAAGAAGCTTAAGCCACTTCCGCATGAGTTCGATCCCCGCCTGCCCCGGAGGAGATCCACATGACGCGGCAGACCTCTCCTGACCCGCCCACTGCTCCCCTCAGCAGTGTAGTTCCTCCATCTGCCTGTTCTGCTCCCCACTCTGTCCCTGGTGAATCCTTTCACCCTCCGCATCTCTGGCCTGTACTCCAGTTCTGTATGAATAAATAAATAAATCTTTAAAATAAATAAATAAATAGATGAATTTTTTTTTTCAAAGTACTTATTTCACTCTCTTTGGGCAATGCATGAGGTGATGCTATTCTTCATTTCCCAGAGATGGGATAAGAATCGTGTCTCATATTAAAATCCCTAGACTTGGTAATCGCCCCTCTATTTGAAAGTTCAGGAAGTCTGTACATCGATAGTAAAGGCATAATTATCAGCAGTGCTTCAAAGTGCCCTGGTGGGTTCCAGTTGATGTTGGTGGGTGGTGACTAGGCATTTGGCTATGGCTTGGTGTGATGCAGTTGCAAAGGTGAGAAGCTGTATACTTAAACCCTACACAGCGTTTTAGACTAATGCAACTTCAATAACAAGACAAAGGGAAAAAAGAGTCCCTGGTCAAGCCCATTCCAGCTTCTTTTGGGAACCAGAGAGTACGCGTTACAGAGGCACAGCTGGAAAATGGTTGGAGCTGACAAAGAAGCAGCCCCATGCTGCTGAAAGACTCTGCCATGCTCCCCTCCCTCCCAGCAGAGGGCATCGCAGCATTGAGTGAGCAGATGGATACTTTCAGGGGCCACTAAACAAAGAACTATTAAAACCTAAAAAAAAAAAAAAAAGAAAAGAAAGACCTGAAGGATTTTTTCCCTTTTCCATTTTTTTGCTTTGTTGGGTGGGGGGGGGGGCACCTCCTTAGAGGTTTCTATGACCTGAGAGAGCTAAGAGAGAGGACCCAGATATGACATGGTAAGGCGCCTGATCCCCAAGCCCAGGTACCATTTCTATAGAAGAGGAACATTAGGCTGCCCATCTTAGCTCATTGGGGAAGGAAGAGAAATAGAGATCCAGGGGGTAAACCCTGGTTTAGGACTAAAACCATACTTAACTGGAATGTCTACTGTGTGTGTTCAGTCTCCCAGGACTCTTGTGGTGACCTGTGGCTTTCTGTAGCTACAGAAAGAGGCACCCCCTCCTGCATTTACACTCTGAAAACCCTCACCCTAACCTGTTCCCTTGTGGTCTAAAGTTTATCAACCTAGGCTCTAACCAGAAGAGCCAGTGCCAAGTAGGAACAGAGGGCATCTATTTTGCCACAACAAAATAATCCCCAAAGTAATTCAGTAACCTCTATACACAGCAATTATAGATTTTGAAAAAAAGGCACAAAATGAGATGTTTTTGATAACATTTTACAGACTTTCAAAATAACTACTACCATTACTAAACTGCTACTATTGCACACAATCCCTGGAATTTGCACATAGATTTTTCTGTAGAAAGTTTCCATTGTGCCTGATATGTCTAAAGGCAAAGGGTTAGTAGGAGATTACAACAGAAAATGTTCATGATTGTTCACCAGCTCCATCTGAGGCTTTCACCAAGTTGCTAAATTTGTCTTTCACTTCATGATTTTAAAAAATGTAAAAGACGGCAACTCAAACTGAATAGATATTCTCAAACAATGTTGAGGTGGACACATATCAGGGTTCAAATCTGTTACAGTACTCCCCGTTTTTTATGAAATACTTGTGTTGCTTATGCTTCTATCTGAATAGTCACAGATACAAGGTTACTGCAAACTGTGGTTGTCGCTGCCATCCAGTTTTCTATTTGAAAAGAGTAAATGCAACTCTGCCTTTAAAAGTAACATTTTGCTCTAAGAAACTGGTGGATACAGGATGAACCATTTGTCTCACTGGGATCAGCTTAAGGGGAACTTTTCGGTGGACCAGAAAGAAGAGGATCTGAAAGTTCTTCCTGTCTACCAGTTGCCATTGTCTTATCACCTTCTTAGGAAGCGTGATGCACATATCTATCATTCATCGGTTCCATGCAAGTAGCACGAAGATGTCTGTCATTACTTTTCTAAAGATACTACATGTTCACATCCGGAGGGGCGTGCGTCATAAACGGAGATCAGAAGCAGTTGATTCTTAGCCAAGGCTCTTCTCCCTCAGTCTCTGGCCCAGATAAGGCACCATCCATCTCCCTGCCCAGCAGGCTGACAGTGCTTGCTGGCTCATCTGCTTGAATGTACAAAACTCATTGGCACAGGAGAGGGTGTCAAGGTGGCCCAAATCTCCAAGAGGTCACACTTACTGTCTGCTCTCTCTGCAGTTGCATTCTGGCCAGTTCCTCCCAGACTCCCAACCCACCCCAACTTCAATGGGCATGTGCACCTTTAACTGTGCCTGAATTGCTGACTAATGCCATTAACCACCTGTCACCCTTTCTTCTTTCTGGCATCGAGAATGAGGAAGGTTTATTTAGTGTTTGGACGCAGGCAGTCAGGAAAGGTTTCAAGTAGTCTGTGGACTGGTTATTGTCATGAATGATCAGTGAGAAAGTTCCTCTCTGCAGCCGAGCACTGGCCCACACAAGGCTGCTCATGGTGTCCAGGAGACTCTCGCTCTACTTGACCTTCCCTAACCAGCTGCCTTCCCCATCCCACTTGCAATCACAGATCCTCAACCACATGTGAAGGGACATAGAGATTCCAGAGGAAATAAAAGTTTAGAACACCACCCCAGAGATTCAGAGGACAAAAGATTGATGCTGTCTGGCAGGATGAGACCAGCGCTAGAGGGAAGTTTGCTTGGGATTCCCTTAGAGGCCTGCAAACAGATCACTGACAAAACTCGTGAAGGGAAGCACCTGGAGGCCTGGTCATAGCTGTGACTTTACAGCAGCTACAGGAACAGTGTGAGGTGCCAGAGAGTAGAGCCTCAGGGGCAGTGCAGCAGCCGCGTGGGGATGTTGAGGCAACAGGGATGATGAGTAGGACTTGTCCGTAGTTTACAGAGGGTTGTGGCATGAAGGAAGTCTTCAGGAACGTTCTCATTGCATGCCGTCGTTTTTGTGGAATGGATTCTTTGGGAAAACAAGATGATGAATTGAGTCCCACATCAAGGTCGGTTGAGTATAAAGCCAGAGATGCATAAACCAGGAATGAAGTGCAAGTTCACATTTCAGTTACACAAAGAACTAGAAGGAATGCAGAATGGAAAAGATCTTACATCTCATGCCCTGATGTTGGTGAAAGAGTTCTTTATAGTTATGCGGGACCCTCAGCACCAGGCTGAGGGGGCATCTTGACATTGAGGGTGTGGTGCAGGCAATCCCCTCTTCTGCAAGAAATCGGAATCCAGCCTGGGGGGGCGGTGAACTTAGTCTTCATTGCACAAACTCAGGATCACCTTTCTGTGCGACATACCTGCTGCATCTCATCTGCCAACCCATCTTGTTTGCCCTTTAGTTTCCCTGGAAGATAATTCTGTAGATACTCAAGGGCCAGATTGTGACACAATTTCTTTTAAAGCCAAATATCTGGGCATTTCAAGATAGTCCGCAAATATTCTTGAAATTTGTCTGTGTTTTCAAAACTATTTTGAAATGAAGTATCAATGGAAATATGCCACTTCATTCCTTTTCCCAGCACCGTACCCTTAGGCTTGTTGGTCTGGTGCCAGCTGCCCTGGCTGCTTGTCCATTCTTCTCAAGGACCGCAGGGGAAACCATGTCTTTAGCTTTAGTTGCAAAGTGGCAGCCCTATGCCACTACGGTGGCTCTGAAATGCAGGTCTCATCAAACCTGTCTTTTCTAAAGCATCTGTGGCAGGTGGCATCATGCCCCCTCCCTTGTCCACAAGGAAGGTGTCCATGTCCTAACCCCCAAGACTATGTCAGGTACATGGGAAACATTTTAGCAGAGTGATAAAGGTAAGGATCTTGAGGAGGGTGAGCCCGACGCAGTAATAAGGACCCTTATTTTGAAAACAAGAGGCAGGAAGTGCAGAGTTGGAGAAGGAGACCTGATGTTCAGTGCTGTGAGGAGCCAAACCAAAACCAAAAAAAAAGTGGGAGAAGCTATGGAAACAAATTCTGCCTCAGTTACCCAGAAAGAACGGGCCTTGTCAACACCATGACTTTAGCCCAAATGGGGACTTTTATGTCCAGAAGTGAAAGAAAATCAATTTTCATTGTTGGAAGGCATTACATCTATCATGGGGGCAATGGGCAGTGAAGCGTCATAGGCAGACATGTGACCTTGGGACACTTATACTTGCTAACAAAAGGAACTGAGAAAAGGCAACGGCACAGTGCTTGCTGAATGCCTGTCTGTGCCCGTCCCTGAACACACATGGGCCTTTATCATAACACAGGGAACTGCCCCACTTCATAGGTGAAGAAACTGAGCTTTAAAAGTATGGAAACATGCTAAGACCTTATTATAGTTACAGTGTGGCAGATCTCAAATTCTATTTCATATTTGTCTGAAGCCCCTTGAGAGATGGCAAGTACACTACTCATGCCTTCCACAAGTGTCTATTCAGTGCCTGCATATGCCAAGCCTTGCACTAGGCATTGGTAATACTCTCATGAGCAAGACACCAGACTTAGTGAGGGGTACAATCTAGGTAAGAGGGGCAGAGGAGAGCAATCAGTACGTACACACAGAGCTTCTGTGGGGGCACTCACCTTGATGGGCGAGCATATGGCACAAGGGCACTCACCTACTGCGAGCATGTGGCACGGGGGTCCTCAATGCCTCAGGGAGCAGGGCTGAACTGAGACCTGAAGGATGCACAGGAGGTGATGCTCCCTAGCTGGAATCGCTTCATCAACCTACTTCCTACCGCTATGCTGAGGAAGGGTAGGCATCTACATCTTAGAACACAAAGCTGCCAGCCCCACTGGGTAAGGAAGAGTCCCACCCAGCTATGTTCCCAACGAAGATCAGAGGTAGCTGTCAAGTCAGGCTCGGGGTTGAATATGCTCCGGTCCATGGCCCATGGCCAGCTGGTGAGCCCCACCTCTCAAAATTAGCTCCTAAAAGCCCGCCTCACCTGATCTTACCTGCCTATCTGCTCTGGTGGTATTCCTTCCTCTGGTGCACAATTTTCAAGCCTAAACCTTGCTAAGATTACATCTAAGTCATTCTCCTCACCTTGTCTCTCACTTCCTCCTCCTTCTTTGTCTCACCAACTCTGGCTTACCAATCATTTAGGAGCAGGTCAGGACGTTCACCTGTGTCAACAGGTCATTTCCACTTACAAATGGTCCTCCTAAGTGTGGAATAAATGGCTTCACTGACCTCTTGGTCAGCTTCCAGTATGATCCAAATGGAGCTGGAAAGGATAAAAGCCATTTCCATGAGTGGGCTCCTCTGTAGCAAAGTGAAGACCTAGACACCTGGGTGCCAGTTGGCACAGACCGTATGAGAACAAATGGCCGCCTCTGCAGATAAGCAGTGAGTGCTAAGACGTGAGACTAGCTATAGCCGGCAGCGTGGGTGGTTTGAAGAGCTGAGCTTCACAGTCTGAGGACCTAGATCAGGTCTCAGTTCTGCACTTACTAGTGGGCAGCTTTAAAGCAAGATGAAGAAGGTGGCCTTTCTCTCACAACCCCGGTCACCACAGTACAGTAGTCACATGTGATGGGCCTGACATTGCCTTCCACATTTACACCCCGTGGCATCACACTGCCAGACAGGAGAGGACTATTCCTCGGCCTTACCATCTCTGAGTCTTGACTTCCTCTTTATAGCAGGAACGCTGTGTGGTAGGTTGGTTGAGGCTAAAATGAGGAGGGATGCAAAGGGCCTTGAATGTAGGGGGTGCCCTTTAGAGTCAAGTCTCATGCATGTTTTCCATTTACAGCGGATGAGGTTTATCCCCTAGACTATTTTCCACCTCAAAAAGGCCACACAACCAGTCGGGGGCGGGGGGGCTCTTCTAGAATGCAGTGAATAAAGGGAACCTAGAACTAGAGCGGGGCAAGCATGAAGCGTGCAATGGCTACTAGGTAGCTTCAGCTTCTGCACAGGGAGTCACAGGAGGACAAGACCCATCCTCCGAATGTGACACAAGAGACAAGACACAAGGAGAAGAACATGTTGCTTAAGGTTTTAGATTTCTAAAACATCCATCAACATCCCAGACTATCTCCTGGGTATTAGAATAAAAATAATGTGAAGCTGTCATGGACTTAATTGCATGGTGCTGGGACAGGCTGAAGCAACTGTGTAGCAACAGATGTGTGAAGCCTGCTTGGAGCCAAGCCCAAGAAGCTAAAGAGGGAGGGTGGGGTGCGGTTGGCCCAAGCCTTGCCCACCTGCAGGGCTGCAGTCCTTAAGGAAGCAACTACCCTCTCACCTCTGGCATCCCTGCAAAGTGAGCCAATGGCCACAGGCCATGGAGCCTTCAGGTTTCTGTGCCCTCAGTCCACACACCAAGTCACCTCCCGATAGAAGCTGTTCTCTGTGTACTTTCCCAAAGGGCTGAGAATGAAGCTGCGTATGTCCATTTAAATTACCTTGTTATGATGTGGTCTGTACTGCTGGGGTCTGCTCTGAACTGGGTCTCTGTTTTTGTGTCCACACTCAATTTTTGAGGATCTTGACTCAAGCCAGCCTAGTATTACTCTTTCTTCCCTGTTCTCCAAGACTCTTGCTTTTCTTTATTTAATCAATTGACATTTGGTAACTATTTGTGGTTTTCTAGCCCTAAAATAGTTTCCCTTCAGGGAGATTCACATTAAAACCACAGTGAGATACCACCTCACCCCAGTGAGAATGGCACATCTTCAAACAACTAGCAACAACAAATGTTGACGAGGGTGTGGAGAAAAAGGAACTCTCCTGCACTGCTGGTGGGAATGCAAACTAGTACAACCACTATGGAAAACTGTTTGGAGGTTCCTCAAACTGCTAAACATGGAGCTTCCTTACGACCCAGCCATCCCACTCCTAGGTATCTACCCAAAAGACACAAAAACACTGATTGAAAAAGATACCTGCACCCCCATGTTTATTGCTGCTTTATTTACAATTGGAAAAACATGGAAGCACCCCAAATGCCCAAAAAGTAGATGACTGGATTAAAAAGATGTGGTACATATACACAATGGAATATTACTCAGCAACCAAAAAAAAAAAAAGAAACACATGTTGTCTTTTGCAGCAATTTTGATGGAGCTGGAAAAGATCATGCTTAGTGAGATAAGCCAGAAAGAGAAAGAAAAATACCGTATGGTTTTCCTCATAGCAGGAGTATAATGGACCAGGCGATAAAATAATAAGAATAATGAACAGCCATATACCACAGACATTTTGTGGGGGTGGAGTGGGGAATGGGATCAAAAACGGGGGTTTGGGGACGGAAGTGCACGGGATTATGGTGATGGTACAAGGGCAACTCGGTGATGGGAAACCCCCAGGGATTACAATTGAGATGGAAAAAAAAAAAGTACAAAATGATGTAAAAATAAACTGTTATAAAATAAAATTTAAAAAAAAAATAGTTTTCCTTCAATCTACTTGATAAACAGGAGTTCTGAGGCTCTGGGAATTTGACTGATTTATTGATGTTGGGTAGAGGAAAAGGGCCACATCAACCACCAGGCTAACTGAGCAAGTCCCACTTCTTAGGTCCTGATGGGAAAAGCATCACAAGATGCCAAAGTAATGTGAAGAAATACGTTTGAATTATTACATATGGGTGTTATATTGGAGTTAGGTGAGAAACATTAACATCTTAAAATCTGAACTCCCAATATAACCACAGAGCTTCTACAGAGGCTAAGAAACCAGCCAGATACTGGTTCCTCTTAAGCTTCTTCAAGAGTCAAGATGCCCAAAGAAAGTTTAATTTCATCAGTCTCATGTGAATTTGGTTAACTGAGTCACTCCCACAGCTCAATCCCTGTGTTCACTGACTCCATCCAGGTCCTAAACTGATAAGGCTGAGACCAGAACTAGAGCTATGGTGACACCAACAAGAAATGGCACTCCCTGAAACTGACTCTTACCAACTGCCACAGAAAGACTCTAGAGGGGCGTCTGGACTCCACCAAAAAAAACATTGGAATTTCCATGACAGCAAATGCAAATGTTAGAAGGTACTAACCATTCAACAAATATCGTAGACAGAATCTGCTGCCCAGAAAAGGGATGTGACTTTCCTGCAGAGCCAGAAAGTGACCTCAGCTGTCCTGACTTTCCAGCGTGCTTTCCACCTCATCACACTGATTCAAAAGCCTTAGAATGACTAAGAAGTAGAGATTAGGAGGATGGACGGAATTGTGGTAGCATAATATTCCCAAAATAATATGTCCATCACACAGATAAAAGCAGACATCAGAATAGGAGAATGGGCCCGGAAGGTGGGCAATCAATACCCCTCTCTCATTAGTGGCCCCTAAAGTATGTGCAAAGCTCATTAGGACTCCAGAGAACACTGTTCAAAAAGAATCACAGTAGGTGACACTTGGAAAGTCCTTTTTCCTTCCTAGACTGTCATTTCTTCAATTGCCAAATTAGGAATATGCACTAAATAATCTGCTGTCTTGTCAAGTGTTCTGGGCTAATCAAATGTTTAAAAAATATAGACCCAGGGAAAAAATATTCTCAGCTGTAAAACTCCGCTAGACAAAACTGTTTCTTTTCTGATGATTCAGGAAAAGCTGAGGGTCTCCAGTGGCTCTGGGTCATCAGTAGGAACACTCCTGGTCTCATCCTGGAGCTGCACCAAATGTGCATTTGTAGGAATTTCTATTTGATTGAGCATGCGATAAACCAGCATTTGCAGAAATAACCTTCCACTAGCTTTAACCTGGGACTTTACAAAAACTGACAAGATTTGTGTTTGTAACTGAATCTGCAAGTTATGCCCATAAAATTAATTTTCATTTTCCTATCCTGGATATTGTATAGCATTAACATAACCCATACACTGATAATAGCAAAGACCATATGTAATGAACTCTTTCTCTGAGGATGTTACATGTAAAACCCCTCTATGGAAGACTGCAGACAAACACTTGAAGTTGTCTCTGATCTGAATGTTCAACAAGTAAAAATTTTCCACAATAAACACCTTATTTTTCATTTTGAGATTTTATTTTGCTAAGTCAAATCAGAGCTTTAAGTTGGATTCGAATGTGTCTGTGGGCTGTTATGGGCAATGAAATAAAGACACCTGCAGGGAAACAACAATCAAGAACCTTTTTCTCTGCAGCAAGAGTCAAGCTCCTTTCCAGTCTGTAAAGGTCAGCCCTTGCTAGAAACAACAGCGCCGCTATGTGAGAGAGCAGCTCCCCCCTGAGGCCTCGGCTGGAACTGAGAGAAACAACACAAAGCCTAAGCAGAAATTTCCTCCCAATTTGCGCTGGGAGTTTGGCCCTGGCTTCTGGGAATGGGTATGACACGAGGGAGTGCTGGATAGAAGGGTGAGGGCTTTGATTTTTCTTTGTTTGCTCAACTACACAGAATTCTGTGGTTGAAAGAAAAGTTGAATCCTGATGAAACATTAGTAGATGATAGACTCATTTTGAATGTAAATGATCCCCTGACTAAAGCCTTGATTTCTAAAGGGAAAGAGGAGGACCTGGCCAGGAAAGGTGTGGGAGAGAAGGCTAGCGGCAGACTAGGGGAGCAAAGGAAGGAAGTAAAAGCAAGAGGGGAGAGCATAAGAGAAGAGGAAACAGGGAAAGAGAAAAGAAGGAGAGAGGGGAAGGAAAGGAGAAAGGGTGGGAAGAAGAACAAAGCAATGGGAAGTAAAGGGAAAGAAGAAGAAAGATGAGAAAGAGAAGGGAAAGGAGAGAGGAAGGAGGAAGAGAAAAGGGAGGGACAGAGGAGAAAAGCTGGAGAGAGGAGAGAATGAGAAGGGGAGGGAAGAAGAAGGGGAGCTGGGAGGAAAGCAACGGAGATGGGAGAAGTCAGAGAAAGGGGAAAGGGGCAAAGAGGGGAAAGCCAGGGAGGCTGGCTTTGTTCAGTCTGTATCTTCATTTCTCAAAGTCAGTCATTCTCTGAGGATTGAATTCAGGTCCACAAAGCTAACAGCTAAGGCAGGAATCAAAGGATTCAGGCTGCAGGGGAAATAGCACTTGGTCTCACGACTGGTATCAGGTCTGCTGGGAAAGAAGTCAAGCCAGGGAGCGCCCAGTGCCCTCGGGTGCCTTTGGCACTGTTGTGAGGGCTCACATCTGGCCTGGTTTTGTGGAAACCACTGCTGTGAGGGCTGCGCAGGGAGTCACCCGGCTCCACCCTCAGCACACCTTGCGAGTGGCACACTTGAACGCAAGATACAGGGCTATCTCCGCTGACCAGGGCTGGCCGGGACCACCCCAACAAATTCTTTCTTTAGTGATCTCTCTTTTCAGCTGCATTTAGTTCCCAGCCTTCTGTTATGGCAATGCAATGCTATCTTGGATGACTTTCCAGTGGACCTCTCTGCTAAAGTCAGAATTGTTCTAGTCTCATCTGTAGGTGGAGACCTCACAGACAGCCTGAGCTCCTCTCACTACTGCCCAGAAATTCATACCTGCCTTCTCCGAGGGTGACTGACTGCTAGCAGGGCCACCCAGGCCTCAGGCCTTACTGCTGGACTGCACTGGGGTCACACCAGTGTCCCTACTTAGTTTAGGCATTGTGTTCCACAAAACCAGGCCAGATGTAGCCTGAAAGCATCTTGGAGAGAAAGGTCAGGTCCCACCATTGAATAGTAGCAGAGCTCCGCCCATTGTCCACAGCCCTTGCCCATCACACCACCCTGGCTCACACAACAACTTCTACTCTGGCTTTCTGCTGACTCTGCCTTTTTCCAGTAGTTGAGGAGTCCACATAGCTAAAAGGAGTCACCTACCTGGAGCCCACACTCAGTCCCTCTGGACACTAGTTTCAGCATAGAACTCAACAATTCCCCTCCACATGGTCTCAGTCTGCTTCCAAACCTTGTCCAAACATCTTCTCGAGGTCCTCCTTCCTTGGCCCAACCAAGGCACATGCAGCTCTAGATTTGAGGGGTCACCAAGACATGGCCATTTAGAAGGGACTTGAAGGCACAGACTGGGCATCCACAGGATCCCTCCTGAGCTGACCCTGAGCTGCCTTGGAGTCACCTTCACATACACAGCTCCGAGCAGTCTAACCTGAGCCCTACCTTCAAAGTCATCATGAAGAGATAGTTGCTAAGGGAGAGGAGAGAACATGCTTCCTTATATGGTCTGTTGATGCAACATTTAACTTCTAAACACTTCAATAACATGGTATGTGGGCTCTTACCCCAACACTAAAAACATCAGCCCTAAGACTGCCCTTATATGCTGAGTAGAGGCGGCTCCAAAAATGATATCAAAATACGATGACTTCACTTGTAGATGCAGTATTTCTTTTCTTCAGTTTCTTTCATATATGAGATACACCTTCGAATCTAAGACATCTCTAAGGGTACCATCACAGGCTTTGTGTGTGGTGGGGGCATTTTTAGGACCCACTCACAGATAAATATAGACTCTTAAAGAAGACATGCAAACGGAAGTCTTCAGTGTCCCGACATTTATCTAGAGCCACATGGAGAAAACCAGTCTCATCCAGACATAACCTAATCTTCTACATCATCTGAAGTTTCCAGTAAGAACACTCACTGTACATCTAGCTCCTTCCACTTGGCCTTTCCAGTGTCCTGCCTGGTGTGGACAGACAATAGTCTACCTTTCAGACACTCATTTACCTACCTGTAAAGCCTCCAGTGGTGTCAGATAGTTAGGTATGTGGTCCATCACCTTCTAGAATAATCTAAAATGCTTCCCAGCTCTTCAAATCAGGACACCACTTATTACTGGGAACTGTTTTATAATTTAGGTCAAGGGAAACCCCCTAGTCAGCTTTTTCTTATTATCCTCTAGCACAGTTAAAATTTCAAAACATGTCATTCAATGCCAGAAACAAGCTGCTGACCTAATCGGATGTAGCTCTGTCTGAGTTTTCAGGAACAGAATACCCAAGAGAATTGATAAATTTGTTTTGCTGCTTTGGTAGAGGATTTTGTGTCAGAGTTTAAACTTTCAGGTGCCTTTCTTCCTTTGTTATTTAACAGTACAATTCCCAATTAATGCTGGGACCATCACCATTTATATTTATCCCTTAATTAGTTTCCTTGTCAGAAGATCCTTTTATTATTGTGTGCGCACATGCACACACACACACATGTGCACAAGGCCCTAAACAAAACAATGTGTTTAGAAATAGAGGTGGAGGAGAGGAGAGATCAGCTGCCACTGACAAAGATAGTGATATAATGGTGCTCCTCAGACTCATTCAGTGTTCAACCTGCAACCCATTTGAAGTGCCATAGAGAGGATGGAGTGGAAGGGAAAGGGAAAAATATTCAGGAGTTCAATTTCAAGAATTCTGAACTGCTGAGAGCCTGACAACCTGGAAACTGTGGGGTCCCCAGCCACCTTTGTTCTCAAGGATATTGTCTTAGTGCCCAGAATTCCTGCTGATGAAGCTGAAATGTAGAGTCAGGCAGGGGCCTCTCACCAGGGCAAAATGCTGGTATAAGAAACCTACTGGGAAACCAGCACCTGCCGAGAACAACAGGGGAACTTTATGGCCAGACTAGTATGACCAGCTGGGCCACCTCGGACCACCTCAGCTGAAGTTCAGCAGGAACAGAAACTAGGCATAGGGCGCTTTGAACATCCAGGACGGAGCCCCTCAGGCAAGAGTCCCTATTCACTGTCCCTAGCTTGAGCCAGACAATCATGGATTCCCAATCCACATTCCATGGACATGCAATTCACTTAACCTGAGCTTCAATCGGCTCATCTGTAAAGTCGCCACAAGGACATGAGCTTTTCACACATAGCCTGAGGACAGCCTTCAGAGTGGGGCAGGGTGCGGACACTCAACAAACAGGACTCACCCAACCTGACTGAGTGTGTGGGGGCACCGAGTTTTATCGCTAGCAGATAAAGTGTGAGTTAGATGTTTAGTCATTAGAGGGTCTGCACTGGCCCAAGCAGCCTTTAAGGCTCAATAAGGAAGACGATGTCAGGGCTAAGGACTGCACTGGGCAGGTGAAACCCTTCATCCTTATTCCCTAGTTGCGACACAGATTATATCACATGACTCCTGATTTTCCATCTAGGCATTCCTCTATATTTTACCCAGGGGCCCAAATTATGACTTTTGGAGAAGATTGTGCTCTGAGCAAGGTAAGCTGCAAAGTTGGGTTGGGACAGTTTCCATGATACAGCCCTTCTCACCGCCTTCCTCAGGAATGTATGTGCTTTAATTTTACTGCCATGTCAGCTCATACTGTTCTCATACCTCACTACTAAGACACTGAGCAGCTAGGAGACAACAGACTCTTCTGGAAGGCCAGTCAATTTGCATTAGTGAACTATCCAGAGGAATTGACAAAACATGCTCCTGAAATAATAAATCTCCCAAGGTCCTTAGGAGAACAGCTACAGTTTTATGCTTCACTGGAAAAAATATATACAGCTTCCCTAGTTCTTTTGTAAGGGAAAAAAAAAAAGCAATCCATGATCAATCTAGAGCCTTTGGGTATTGACGGAGAGGGGTGGAATCCTAACCTGCCAGTCGAAAGCAAAAGTTCAGAAGTTCATTCTCATTCCCTCTCTCCCCCTTCCACTCTATCTCCTTCTCTCTTCCACAATCTTAAGAAAGGCTACTTAGATTACTTGTCATAAAATAAACTCCCTTGTATATCAAATGGGTGTCAAAGCTTAAAATCTGTTCTCTAATATCAAAACTTTTAACTCAAACAGCCTAAAATACAAGATGACAACAGTGGAAACACAGCTGCTTTGTCAAATGGGAACCGGTATTATTTGGACACACGGTAGCAGAATCTTGAAAGTTCTGAGTTACAATGGGCCTTTAGAAATCACTTAATTCAACTTTTACATGATGCCTGCATTTCAAATATTTTATCCCAAAGAAGGGGTCAATAGTTTCTACATGAACATTCCTCCAGTGATGGTGAAATCAGTACATTCTGGGGCAACCCAACCTGTCAGTGGTCAATACAGATCGCCACAAATTTACAAAATTACAAAACTATGACAATTTTATAAATAGGAAATGTTGCACAATGGAACATTAAGACAGCTATTAACATTTAAAATAAATCAATTCACAAACTTTCTCTGAATGATGAAGCTCCTTTCTATTACCAAAGGACAGTTTTGTGCAACATAAAACTAAGCATGTTGGAATAACAAAAAGGTCCAAAGATTCCAGGAAAAGACCCAAGGATTACGGAATGGTTCTTATAATTTCCTTGGTTAACAACACCCTTACTTTCCATTTGCTCTCTTGACTGCAACCACTTTTCTCTCTTCTAGAAAGTTCTCTACCACTGCTATTCACTCACTCAATACATATGTGGGGAATGCTCTTGCATGTGCCAAACACCTCTAGGTCCACAGATGATGTGGATTAGTAAACAGAGAGGTTTCCAGTGGTGGTCTGATCTTTCCCTCCTCACTGCTAGAGCCCCTTATCTAGCTCCATTCTGTGACTCTACATTGTCCAATTTTTACATTTTTATTTTATTGAGGTAATGGTGTCTTACAACACTGTGTATGATGTAGCAGTGTAGAGTCACACCCCTTCAGATGCACATCCCCACATTGAACCACCTCAAAGGCACCCAGTCCACCGCTACCATTTTCCTTGGGCTGCTTGCTCACCTTCACTTCCCACCTCTAGTAGTGTCAATTCAAGACCACAATGCAACACCACGTGACCCACTGCCTTTCTTCTCATGCCTCCTAAGAGTTGTTCATACTTCCTGCCTCACTTCCCTATTCCCTATTCTCTCCCCAACCCACTGCTATCCACCTACATACCCACATTACACTTAAACTGTTTTCCCTCTGGTCAGAATTTCCAACCTGACAGACTGTCCATCTCATATCTCCCCAATTTTTAAAGCTTTCGATTCCCTTTGATTCTAAGACACTCATCTCGGCTTTTTCTTCTCCTTTCCCTCTGCATATTCTAAATATTCAGAAATCTTAGGATTAAACCCAGTCAAATGTTTTTCTTGTTTTAGCTATACTGCTTAAAATGCCCCCTCTTTTATCTCCTCATATCCATGAGTATCATTATCCAGCTAGATAATGAGCCACGGTTATTTACAGGATAAGAAAAATTGTTAGGATTGTTTCCTGATACATTAAATGGAGAGACAGACCTATCACACATTTCCTAGGAAATAAAAGATGAGTTTTGTGAAACTCAAGTCATTCTTCTTCACAAGGATGACCTTCTTCTAGGATATATTGAGGAAGGCATTGTAGCACATCTGCTCCTGAAGCTCCCACCTCACAGCTGCTCTTCTTGCTATTCTCAGCTGGGCCACGAGCCACCTCTTACTCGGGTGCTGATCGCCTCCAGAAACGCTTGAGCATGGCCGCCCACTATGAGCAGGCTGTCTCTGCACAGCACCAGCAGGGGCCGCTGGGAGCATATTCATGTTGCCTCTACTGCTCTGTCCTCTACTGCGTGCCTCCACTGCCCTCTCCACTGATATTTGGAGGAGCTGAGAGTAACTTTAGGGATCACCACACAGCCGAGAAAAGATTTTAAACTGTCATCTTCACATGAGTGTTTCCCAGGGCCCAGAAGAAAGCTCCCCCAAAGGTGAGCCTTTTAGAGAGTTGCCATTTTGGAAATTTGCAGCTCTCAGTCGTTCTGCTCACACCACATGTCCATCTTCCTGGACTATGAACTCAACAATTTGGGTGGTCTTTGGGTCCTGAAACCTGCCCTCACCCTATCCTCCTGTCTGCAGTGTGGAATGAGGAGTCACTCCAGTCCTCCAGAGCACAACCCAGAGCCAAATCCTGACCCCACCTTCGAAGGAGCTCCTGTACCTACCACCTTCAAGTCAGTCCTTGAATTGTTGGAGTGGCTCTCTGCCTGACTTCTGGACTTTAGCCCCAATGGCACACCTGTGCTCATACCTGCCTCCCAGCCCTTCACACTGGAGTTCAAACACCTTGCATTGTCTGAAGTGAAGGGCTTCAGTATGCAGTGCCTCTATTGCCTCTCGACCTTCTTCAATGCTGCTGTGCTTTCACACAAAATCTCGATTGGAAAGAGTTCAAGGAGCCAGATACTATCAGACTGTTAGTGGGATGTACACTCGTCTACCTCTGGACAGGGCTACCCTCGGACCTTATTTATCACCCCTAACACCACATGTAAAATCACACACACACAGTCTACATATGTGTCTACACTATATATCAGCCATATAATACCTACACACACCTATGCAGACACACATTGTATAAGTATATACAATCTAACACAATCTGAGAAAGAAGAAAATGTCCCTAAATCAAACATGGTCTGCACAGTTCCCTGCCACAATGGGAAAAGTCAGTGTCAGGCCCAGTGCAATGAGACAGGGGCGCAGTTACAGGGCTCCACAAAGAACCCGTGCAAGCTTAGAACTGCACTGCTCCCATACCCAGATGTCACAGTCTGAGGTGTCCCAGTGCTTTTATCTCGAGGACCAACTAGAGGAAAATCAAGATTTATGGCGCTGCTCAGAGAACACACTCCTGCAATTACATGGAAAGGGGCACCTGCCTGCAGCGCCCAGCAGCAGCATGCGGCACCTCCATCATTGTAACCTGTGTCACCCCAAAACTGAGAAGGATGAGTCTCAAGCTCGCCACCAGCCCTGACTTTCTGAAGCCTTATTCTCTTAACAAAAGCATAAGCCTCGCACACAGCACCACCAAGGGTTTTTCTTTTTTTAATCCCTCTGTAGAACTTGTTTCAAACATAGGTTGTTTGGAGCTTGTGATTTGTAGTTCACCTACAAAGCATACTCATCACAGACTTACATTGGCACCTCTGTGCCTTAAAATATTTTTAATATTTAAAATATTTCAGCCACAATTACAGGAGACGTGGTTACGTCAAGGCAAAAGAAATCAAAACCCTGACACTTAACCTTTTGGGGGAAATCTTCGTGCACTGAAAAGAAGCTAATTGGCTATTATTCTCTGTATCATTTAAGTTTTAAAATTGACGCATTTTTCAGGCCCTCCCTGGTGGCGGGTTAAAGCACAGCACTAAGAAGCTAAAGCCACTTCAGCATGAACTCAATCCCCACCCCAGAGGTGGCCCACAAGTCTCAGCAGTCCTCTCCTGACCCGCCCACTGCTCCCCTCAACAGTGTACTTCATTGATCTGCCTATTCTGCTCCCTACTCTGTCTATGGTGAAGCCTCTCACCACCCCTGCACCTTTAGCTTGTACTCCAGTTCTGTATGCATAAATAAATCAATACTGTTTTAAAAAGATGTTTTTTTTTTTTTGAAGATAAAGTATACATTTGTTTCCTCCAAATTGGCTTAAAAAGCCTCAGGTGTAGAGTGAAAAATATCAGAAATAACAGAAAAAGACAAGCAAGATAAATGGTGGGTTCAGAACTCAAAATACACGACGTTGGTCTCCAATTTCTCAATGGTAGCATGGAACCATTATTGCTAGAACTTGAGTCATCCACGCACTCAGAGGTTGGGTTTTGACGTTCAGAGAACCAGTGCCGTTCCACTCATTGCACATTCAAGGAAAGGTAGAAAAGGAAACTAATTTATTGAGTGATTGCTTCTTGCTGGGGACTTTGTATAACCGTGGTCTCATTTAATCCTCACAATAATCGCTGTATCTAGGGATCATTATAACAACTACCAGACTAAGAAAATGAGCTCAGAGCCTTTAGATAATCTATTCAAGGTCACATTCTTTGCAATAGATGGGCTTTCCAACGAACCCCAAGTCACTGCAAGTATTGGAAATTTGTCCAAAATTCTAACACCTCATTTATTCAAACAAGTCTGTTCCCAACTAATCCAATTGAATGATGCTGGACTATAACACAATTTAATTTTCATAGAATCATTTAAAGCATAAAGAAAGACCTGCCCTTTCCTAATGGATGTATGTAACATACACACATTTGTCTTGTTTTTTTTTTCCTTATAAGAAAGATGTGCTCAACTCTCCCTCCCACCTGCATAGACTATGAATATTAATTGGTAATTGGCCTTATTCACTACTTTATACTCAGTATGACTTTCTGTCCGCAAGGTCAAACGCACAAGAATGTCACTTGCTATGCTTCTCTACAATGCAAATTCTGTTTTGAGCCCCATTTCCTTGGATGGCAAAAAACATAATCTTAGTCAATTTGAAATCCTCTGGGTTCTCTTAGGGTTATGGCTACATTCCAAGGAACTTCTAAAATGCCAAAGCAAAAGAGGGGTGTAGAATCTGGCCCTGAAGCCAAGAACATACATCCTTCTCATTGTCCTTGGTCCTCTTAAGATTGAATCTTCCCGCCACTTCTGCACCACACAGTAACCTTTTTGGTGACTAGAACACACATGTGCTAGAAGAACAAGTAGTTCAGTGAGACTGCGTGGACTAGCGTGGACTAGCCTCCTACAGGCATCCCATGCTGCCTCACTCACACTCCCCTGGGAGTAGGACACAGCATAAAGGCCTTCTTTCCAGGCCCCACCAACATTCTTCCTCTGATCAAATTCCCTCTGTTGTTTCACTACCATCACTGCCACTCGCCCCCATAGGTTGTAGAAATCTCTTTCTAATGCAATGGGGCATAGCTCCCATTTCTTTACTTCTTATATTTCACCCCAAACAAATATTCTCAGTAAGACTAAAAGCTTACTTTGCTTTTAAAGGATGAAATAGAAGACTCATACTTTTTTCTGTTTTCTGTCCTGTCATATAGCTCTGTCTAATGAGCACAGAAACAGCTGTGGCTTCAAAAGGGAAATGACAAAAAGGCAAATACCCAAAAGCGGGAGTAACACAGCTTAAATCTCAAAAAAAAAAAAAAAATGTTATCCCACTGTCATCATATGACCCATCCTTACACAGTTCTTCCTTAGCTATCCCCCTTCATTTAGGAGGTATTCAGTGAAAATGCCAAAAAGTCATAAAGCAAGAGTCCACACTCTCTTCTAGAAGACAGAAAAAATCCAGTAAGAGATACCAACTAAATAATGTAACAGGTTAATCATACAGTAACAACCAAACAAAACACAAGCCTAGGACTAAAGGAAGTTGGGAGAGGAAGTAATTCCGTAATGGCGCAGGAAGTTGGGGGTGTGTTTATGAAGATTCCATACTGTGGGACAACCTTGGAGGTCCTGTGGGTTTAGACAATGAAGAAGGAAGAGGAAAGACACCACAGATAAGAAAGAATCACTTAATAACCTGCTTCATCCCATTCATCCTGTACACCTCGCTGGCTATTTTTTGCTTAAACAGTAATTTCATTATGACTTTCCTGTGTTCTCAACTAACTCTTTAGCCTGCCTTACAAGGTTTAAGATTGTGAGACTTGAAAAAGCTGGTGTACTGAAGACATGATATGCCCCCATTAATTCATGAAACATCACAAAAAGTGGACAGTCCCCATCTTAGGGGAGATATCCCATATTGTCAAAATACTAATGAAGATGCAAAACAATGGCACTTCGTTAATAAAAAAATAAATTGGAAAAGTATACAGTAAAAGATGGAAAAACACTCTCAAAGGAGGAGGCAACAGAATCACCATTTTAGAACTCAGAAAACAAAAGGACAGGTGGTAATTGACAGAAAACGCAAGAAATCTGAATCTTAACTACAGAGTGGGGAAGCCAAGACACAATCTGAGTTGTACTGAAGGATCTCTCTGGAAAGAGGACTGAAGAGGGTGAAATCTTGCATCGTGTCAGGAAGTCCGTCCATGAAGCAACCAGCCACAGGTCCACACCTCCATGCTCCCAGGCTGTGTGATAGGAGACCATGCCGCAGCTTCCCCAAGAGCACAAAGTTCTCAGTGAAGAGGGTAAGACAGATGTGCACTGGAGGACACTAAGCCAGATGCAGATGAAGGTGGAGATATGATACTGAAAGCCAGGGGAAGGCAAGAGCCTCTGAGCACTGAATATTCACACCCACGGTCTTTTCTACCAACTGAGTCCCCAGACTGTCAGCAGACAGTTTGCATGCTCCATGCAGGAGTTAGAAGGGCTTTTGTCTATGGAATACTCGTCCAAGAGCAAAGTCTGAAGACAATGGATCTGAAGTTACAGGCTGAGGCTCCCCCAGATAGCCCAGGCAGAATGCCCCACCCACACATTAAAGCATCTCTAAGAATCCTGGTGCTTACCTTGTAACTTTGGATATCCAAAGACCACAGGCATCTAAAGAAACTAACAGTAGAGAAAGAGATCAAAACAGCCAACAACAGAGGGAAACCTGAAGGACAAAGATGATGCAGGGAGAAGAAAGCTTAAAAAACGAACAAACACATCAATGTCCCAAGCGTCACAATAAAGCAAACACTAACCATTGATGTGACTACCCCCCCCCCGCCCACCCCGCATAGGGAGCACAAAGAAAAAGAGAAATGGGACTTTGCAGCTAGGACAGGCAGAGGATAAGGGCTGGAAAGGCTTGGTTGTAAGACCAGCACAACTGACATAGCCTCCTCTCAGCCTCTACTGTAAATCATCTGAGTCAGGTTCACTGTGGGGTTCAAATTTTTGAAAATCTTTTCAAATTCTTATATTACTGTTTTTTTTTTTTAATTTAAATATTCTACTGAGCAACGGGTTAAGCCATAGCACTATGAAGCTAGCTGCAGCCACGTCGACATGAGTTCGATCCTCGGACAGGGAGGTGACCCTTACAGCACAACAGACCTTTCCTGCCTCTCTGCTGCTCCCCTCAGAAGTGGATTTCAGTGGATCTACCTGTTCTGCTCCCCACTCTGTCTCTGGTGGAGCATCTCACCACCCCACCCCACCCCCATACCTTTGGCTTATACCCCAGCTCTTGAATACATAAATCATA
The DNA here is from genome assembly GCF_000260355.1 of Condylura cristata. NCBI lineage: Eukaryota > Metazoa > Chordata > Mammalia > Eulipotyphla > Talpidae > Condylura > Condylura cristata. The sequence continues at coordinate 39,374,503 of NW_004567120.1, forward strand.
AATCTTTAAAAGTAAACAAATATTCTACTACTTCTTGAGCTAATGTATGGATTTCTTTGGACTTTTTTTTTCCCTCTTATTTTCTACCTTGTGGATTTGAGACCCCGACGGTCTTATCTCCCTCCTAGCATTTATTGACTCCAAATTAGAAGTTAAGTTAATTTCTGTTTGTTCTACTTCAGCAGTTTTCACCTATGTGTTTAGGATGTGGTTTCCACTATTCTTGTTTGATTCTGTCTGCTTTTTATCTTCCAGAAATCTCTCAGAAATTGTGGTCCACAGGTGGTTCACTCACTTGTTTATGGGCAATGTTAGTCAACAAATATCTGTGGCACACCTACATTTTACCTGTCACATTTCAGGTACCAGGAATTAGCAGTAAACAAAAAGACCAAATTCTCGGCTCTCGTGAATCTCCCATTCTATTTGAATAAGATAGACAACACATTTACCTTTAAAATGTCTAGTTTCGGACCTCCCTGGTGGTGCAGCGGGTTAAAGCACAGCACTGAGAATCTAAAGCCACTTCCACATGAGTTCAATTCCCGCCTGCCCCGGAGGTGACCACATGGCGCGGCAGACCTCTCCTGACCTGCCCGCTGCTCCCCTCAGCAGTGGATTTGGTCGATCTGCCTGTTCTGCTCCCCACTCTGTCTCTGGTGAACCCTCTCACCGCCCCTGAGCCTCTGGCCTGTACCCCAGTTCTGTATGTGCAAATAAATAAATCTTTTTTAAAAAAATGTCTGGTTTATGAAATTGTAACAAAGCATTACAGGAAGAGATTAAGGAGGGGATAGGAGCAAGAATACCTGCTTTTGGGGTGGGGATGTAGAAGTATTAAACCAGGTGATGGAGGAAAACCTTACAGTGACACCTGAACCAAGGTTGAAGAAAGTGAAGGAAGCAGTGGAGGGATTCACATCATCATTGGGAAGGAGTTCTAGACAGAGGACCGCGAGCCCAGAGACCCCTCCAGGGAGGAAGGTACAGATGCTCCATAGGAATAGTAAGAAGCATGGTGTGAGTGTACGTTTATTCATTATTTTAATCACTTGGAGTATGGAAGGAGGTTGATATTTGTGCTCACTTGGCCTTCTTTGATCCAAACTTCCTCTGTGATTTCATTCTGAGGACATTCAACATTTAAGATCATCTTATGACCTCTTATATTACATGTCATTTTGTTATACAACCATGAATGAGCCTGCTCTCATGGCTTGTGAGAGCTGAAAGTCAAATATTCAGGAATTTTGCAAGTTTCTTGTTAAACCTTTGATAGCTTGCAAGCAGAGGTGGTGGGAAAATTTATCCCATGGCATAACCAAAAGTTACAAATCAGAACATTTTTATTCTTTGGAAGAGCTGCTTAACAGTAAACTGCTATAATTTACTTCATATTATTTCCATGTGTGTTTTACCTCTCCACATAAATTGATCCCAAAAGGTTCTAAAGGACTAGGTTTATATTTTGGTATAGTCAACGTAATAAATAGTGCTATGTATATATAATAATGCCCTGCAATTTTTTATTAAATGAAGGCAAGAATAGGGCAATAAATTTTCAAACCATAATTTTCAAGTTCAAAAAGTGGTGAGATCTAACATGTCAGCAAAACTGATGCCCTGAACCCAGAAGCTTCTGACAGTCTTAAATCTGGTCATCATTTAATGCCTTATTCATTACAGCACTGGAATTATGATGTTTTATAGGACTGGAATATATTTAGGGTTGTAGATTAGTAGGGGATAAGTTCTATTTTTGAAAATAACTCATTGACTAGCTGACCTTATTCAAATTACTTTAATACCTTGAACCTACAACTTTCATAATTAATAAACTTGTCCTTACTTCAAATTTATAAATATAATTTTCCTTCACCATATTTAAAATTTTTAAAGTTAGGCCTTGTACACTTAGGTTCTTGAGGAGTCTTGAAGTGACTTTTGTATGGTATGAGGCAGCAGTCTAATTTCTTTTTTTCCACATGGATAACAAATTATGTTAGCAAGACTTGTAGAACACTGCATTTTTTCCCCTTCACCAACATGCAGTGCCAATTCAGTCACAAATCAAGTTTCCCCATGTGCGTAGGTCTGCTTCTGGGCTTTTTCTAATTCTATGGGCCTCCTTGTCTGTACTTACAATAATAATTCACTATATTAATTACTATAGTTTTACAGTAAATCTTGCAATTGTAAGGGAAAAATCCTATTGTCTAAGAACTAGACTCTTTGGACAATGGTTTCTACTGTCTGCTGTTTACCACTGAAAATGGATAATGGGTCGAAGTCTAACACATTGTGAATATGCACATCTTTATAATGTCAAAGCAGTTGCCACAAAGCTTTTTAAAAATCACTTGCCCATTACAAATATGAAATATTACTATAGAGGAAATAATAATGGGCATGTGAGTTTAAATAACTTCCCCATTGTCACAAAGCTATCACATGGAGGGCCAAGGCTTGGCTCCAAGACTAAAATAAACACATGATCCTCAGTGCTCAGCAAGTTTTTTCTCATAGGTGAAGAGGGCAGGAGCATCAGTGAAAGCGGGAAGGGGCTATAGGAAGATGCCAAGTCATAGTGTGAAAGGTGTTTGCCTGAAACAGCCTGAGAAAAAGCCAAGGGGTCAGGTCCAGGTCACAGCAGAAAAAAAAAAATGGTGCCATTGTCAGGCTTCAAAAAGGTACAGCTCATATGGAAAATAGAATACAAACTCTATAGTTAATAGCCAGGAAATATGGTCTTAGGACAAAAACAGGCACTTAAAAGGGGTTAAGTAACTTTATTCCAATCTAAATCTAAGAGCAAGTGAGAGCTGTAACTTCCTGCCTCGATGCACTGCTGTGTGTTGACCCTTCCGTCACTATGTATACAGAACCGGTGTTGCCAAGTGTGGGAGGCAATGTGCTCCCACAGCAATGTGCTTCCCCACTGAAGACGTGTTCTGAAACCCAAGAGGATTAAGAGTTAGTAAAAACTAATAGCTATAAAAATAGCGAACACTCCGCATATCATAAGCATTTTCTATGTGTTACCTCATTAAGTCGTCAACAAATTAGAGGATGCAGGTACTAGGATTCGTTCTCTTGTAGGGTGAAGTGGCTTGCCTGAGGTCAGAAAGCTGGTATGAGACTAAGCCAGGATGTGGCCCCAGCCTTTAAGCCTTCACACCCATATTTCTAACAATATGCTTTCTCCTGACTCTTAACTAAAATGTGGCTTGGACTCAAGTTACCATTAATAGCCCTCATACTCTGTTAAAATTATATACATCAACATGGATTACTTTTTTGGGTTTTAATGAAGATGAGAATGAGAACATTAATGTTGATGGGCGGGTGTTTTCCTAACTACACCTCAACTGTTAACAGAACATGGCTGAAATTGGAGCTCAACTTGTCTTTGCAGGTCCTCTTGTGGTACAACTCAACTATTACAGTTTGAATCTTTGAGATAGCTTACAATTTTGGAGATTTTCCAAAAGTGACCTCTAAAAGATGAAAGTCAGCATTTAAAGCCTGAAAACTTTAGTCTGAAAAATATATTTTAAGAAAAATATTTGTCAACGCACTTTTCAAGGCAATTTATGTTACTGACTGAAAGCCACTTCACAATTCAGCACCCTCCCAAGTGGCACCCATAGCTAATTTTCAGTGAGAGATTCCAGGCTGCTAGTGGCCTCACTGTACCACATGACAAAAATGTTCCAGGTCCGTCCTGCCAACAGAATAGCCACATGCAGCAAGTCCTTATGCTGTGGTTATTGCAACTTAGAAACTGATTTTTTTATTGCACTATATTTGATTTTAATTAATTTAAATCCAGTGACATAAATTTTCATGATTTTGATCATACTATGTCACTTTAATCACTAAAATTTTAGCATATGAATTGAGATGTACTATAAGTATAAAATATTACAAGTTCTTAATGTGAGAAATACATACACCAGATTTAAAGTACTTAATGTGAGAAAGAAATTTCCAAAAGCTCATCAATAATTTTACATTTACTATATGCTAATACATTTCAAGTATATTGCTTTAGCTAAAACATATTAACCCTAATTTCACCTGTTTCTTGGTACTTCGCTGCTGTGACTAATACTATGTATGTGGCTCAGACTATATTCCTGTCAGCCAGTGGTCCTCCGGCACGTTGGGCTGTCAGTGAATTGCAGCAGACAGTCTTTGGCAGGGATGGGACAATGATGTAGGGACCTCACCCCTATCGCAGGATCATTGTACCCCAGGTAGCACCTCTTAGAGCCCAGTGTCCCAACCACCGTGCAGGACCAGGCTACTAGAAGATAACATACCCGCTCACCCCCATTCCTGTACTCTGGGTGGCAGGGGCGAGGAGCAGAGCAGCAGAAGTTTCTGGATGGCCCATCTCCACATACTGACCCAATTCCTGGCCTCACTTACACTGAACATTTTCATCCATTTGTGGATAACGACCTTTGAGTGGGTCCAAGCTAGCTGCATGCTTTTTTCACTGAGCATGCACAGACCTGTATCATTTTAAATAAAACTTGACAGAAAAATATTCAATTGGATACAAAAAATGCAGAAATTCAGTATCACATCTGTCAATGAAATAAAAGAGCTGTTGTATTTTTTAGATTGTTTCAATGACTTTACATTTTGAAATTTATTTTTTTATTGTGGTAATGTTGGTTTACAGCATTATTTATATTGGGGGAGTATAGGAACCCCCCTCCTTCGCAGGTTATTACTGTAGTGTACCCACCACTGCCAAAGCGCCCCAGTCCGCCACCATAGTAAATCGTGCCCATCTTGACCTTGTTCTCACTTCATCACCACCCTGCATCCTCTGACAGCCCCCAGCCTCAGATCACAGGCAGTTTTCAAGGGCTAGTTTTTAAGTTTGGCTTTCTCTGAAACACAAATGATGATTTTATATCGATATTTATCTGTCTCCTCAATGATGACCATCAAGAATCTCAAGAGGGGCTATTTATGAAAGCCTTGATCAGGAATTGCAAGGAGCCTTTCAAGCATAAAGCTTACAGCTTGTCCTTACCCTGCCTTCCATCAATACACATTAGTGGAGTACCTATTCTAGCCAAAGTTGTTCTCATGCATAGACTTTATCAGTGGCCAAAAACAAACAAACAATGCTCTCAAAGGGTCAGAAGTTAAGGTGGGTGCAAGGACTACTGGTCACCTCTAACTGAAAATGCACCTGTGAACAGAAAAAGTCACTTTGTTATAACATATTCTTCTAATTAACTTAGAAACAAGCAGAATGAGCTTAAGTGGTGTTAATTTCTTACATTGACTGCAATGTAATGATTGATGCTTTAATATGAATTAGTGTGTTTCCTTCATTTTTCCTAGATCCTCAACTAGAGATCTATTTTTCATTTGATGTCTCCCAAATCCCTCATTCACAAAGAACAGGGTAGAATCACATTAGGCTGGGGAAAACTTCCCATTTGGCTGAGGTGATACATTGTTATGGGAAAATGCTGCTCTATTTATGTTAAGACCCTTTAATAAACTCTGAAGAACTTCAACTCTGCCCACAACCCCCAAGTTCTCTGCCTGGGGTACCCTTTTCTAAAGGTGTGTTGCCCTCATCCCTCCCACGTAATTAGAAGGTCAGAATACCTCTGGGATCAAGCTATGGCCTCCCATAGTCTTCTCAACTGTTCTTTCTGAGAAGTTTCATGGATTCAGACAAATGACCTCCAGTGTTTCCCTCGCCTTCCAGAGACCACGCAGTGAGTTACAGTACCCCAACGTGAAGAGCCCGCTGGTGCACCGTTCTGAACAGAGCACACTACCCGACTCCTCACACACATAGGAAGCCACTTTCATTACGGAACTAACGGGCAAAGTGGAGAGCACCAGGGGCATCTGGGAGGAACTGTTAAAAAAAAAAAAACAGCTATACTTTTGTTATGTTCTATCACTAGGAAAAAGATATTACAAAAAAATAAAATTCCCAGCATCATTGAAAATATTACGTACTGAATTTGATGAAACTCAGGCAAATTTTAAGCTCCTTTTTCCCCCATACAACCTTTTTATCTGCTTTGAAGCAAAATTCCTCAAAAGAGTTGCTGCTACTCTTCCCAACTGCTCTCCTTTCAAGATGAGGGTAAAGCCTGAATCACACACGGTGCATCGACTAAATGCCAGGATGAACCAAGTCTCTGAAGGCATGCCAAAGAGCCAGGCAGGTAAAGACCAGATCTGCCTGGATACAGAACTGTGTGTGGCTGCTGCAGTTGCCCACATGGTCACCTCTCTGATTTGGCTGTACGGAAACTGCTTGCCGAAGTCCAAGCCTGCTTGGAGGCACTGTGCAAAGAACACAGAATGCTCAAGTCCCTTACGAAATGGAGACTGCCAGGAGCACTATCGCTTCTCACCCGTGACATCAACCTAAGCATTTCTCTTTTTGTGCTTCAGTTTGCTGGTCTGGACAATGGGAGCTCTCGCTGAAGATTCTGAAAGTTCTCTTCAGGGTAACACTCCATGAGCTGTGCTGGGATCATTCAGCAGAGGCCATGACCCAGGGTGTGCGGAGGTAGGTAATGCTCCGGGTCCATGGTGTTTAACTTAGAGTTAACTTAGAGTTCAGCTACCTGTATTCTGTTGTTCTGCCTAATAACTGCAGTGCCTTGCTCTTCATACATAGTTGACAAATATTTATAAAAATGAATGAATGAAAAATTAAGTTTTCCTTGCCCCATCTCTAACAGCCTGCTATCACACTCCTCCATCCAAAGAAGTGATAAAATTTTGGCCAAGCACGTGGGGTGTGTCTGTGTGTGTGAGAGTACATGTGCCCTTGTGTGTTTCAAAAGCCTTGCTGCATTGCTGTCCAGATCCTCCTTACTCATTGAAAAGCTTTCAGTAAAGAATGTGCAGGGAAAAAAAAAAAAAACAAGGTCAGATCTTAAGGAACAAAATACAGAATTTGGGGAGCAGTAAAAGTGACCTGAGGCTTTTAAGAAAGCTGAGGAACTAGTGTGAACCCTGAAAAGTAAGTGGCGTGTCAAGCTCTGCTGTCATGGCCCCTCCGGGCCCACTCAGTCTGTTCAAGCATTCACAGGCATGCCTGTTTCTGGTCAGTCAACAAATAGTTGCAACTGTAATGCCTGTTCTTTCAACCTTCTCTTATAAATCCCAGGTAAGGGAGAAATGTAGGGGACGTCTGCAGCAACTCACGTTTTAGGAGGCCATCTTTTGCATCATGAGCTAAAGTTCAGCTCAGGCAGTGTCACTCCAAATAGCCTGCTTCCTTGGTGCCCTTAAGATGTGACTGGATTGTCCAAAGCTATCTGCACCAAGCTTTTCTGGAACACACATATTTTGTAATGTGAGGTTCCTTTGTGTTTAACCCTTCCCCACCTTCAGCTACCACTTTATGCTCATTTATTTGCACTAAAAACTCACACCAGAGGAGAAGAAAGTAAAATTCCCAGTATACACATTACAAGAGTTCACAGCACAGGGAAACCTTGCATTGAATATATTGTCGCTTTCGAAAACCACTGCATTGGATCCAGTGGATTTCACAACTGTGTTTTAGTTTCTGGGTGAAATTTTCTATGAGTGCATTTCAGTACAACTTCTATGCCAGGATTACCAGAAGTCCTTGGGAACTCCTCTTTTCTCTGAACTAGCACTCCCCACCCCCCACAGCAGTCATGATTATCTGGCTATCCTTCAGAAATCTTACCTCTTGTGGTATGTATGTTCTGCGAAATTTTGGTTAGAAGCTGCACACAGAAAAGAAGGCCTTCATGGAAGCTGTGTGCCATGGCAGCGAAGAGAAGGGAGACTTAAAGCAGGGTCGTTTGAACATGAGGAGCAGCAAAACTGCTGCTCCTGAGGGAAGAGTCTTTCCTGTCGCACCCTGCCAGAGCTACGAGTCCTTCCTGGTGACCGCCACAGAGAAGATGAAAAGTGGAGTCCAGCAAACAGCCGAATTGTGGCAGGAAGCACAGATTCGTGAAGTCAGCGGTTTGCCAAGCTGGGGGTCCGGAATGAGAGCAAGATGGGTGGGTCACCTTCTCCTGGACAGAGCGGCACAGGTGACAGGCTGGCACTCACGTCAGAAAGCAGTATTCACAGTGAGGTAAGCTCCTGCGTTCATACCTCCCAGGGTGGAGTTTCTCCGGATGCCTAACAGACCTCCAGCCCACCTTTGGGGAGAGAGGAGACAGCAGCTCTGATCATTGATAACAGCTAAAAGATGAGAACACAAGGAAATTTGAACCCAAAGGCAGCACAAGCACAGATGTTCCGGGGGCAAGAGAAAATGATGCCGAGCTCATCAGCTGTGAGGGCAGCAGTAAAGGTCGCCACAGCACTGGCAGTTGACACACATGATTTTTGCATCAGAATCAGAAACCCTGGAAAATGCAGGGGAGACGTGGGAACCCCAGATGTCCACTAGCAAGTATAATGAAACACCCACCACTGGGGTGACACATGCTGCCAAAAGGGAAAAGGAAGGCCGAAAGCAAAAGGCAGAACTGAGCCCGAGCCTGCCATCTTAATGCATCCCGGCGTGGGAAAGCGTGAAGAATGAAGTCCACTGGGGTCAAGTAGGACCGAGCCAGGAGCTGAACAAGATGTGACAGTAAGGGTGGAGCATGGCTTTCTGGAAAAACAGGTTCCCAGCTGACTTTCCCTTTGAGAACAGACCCCAACAGACCCTGCTCTCTCCAACTGGCCCACCCCAGCAGGCCCTCCTGCCTGCAGCTGAGCTCACACAGGCAAACTGGTGCCAGCAATTAACCCTACAGGTCAAGTCTCCCCTAAGGGACATGACACCTGGTTCGGCAGCTTTAGCAGGATCCCAGGCCCAGTTCCCTTGCATTCCATTGGCTTGTTTATTAAGCCACATATCTACTAAACCTGTCAGAAAAGTTTCAAGTTGGCTTCTCATGACCAAAAACATAATCCTATAATCCTCACAAAATATTTTGAACAGATAACAGTACAGTAATATCTGACACAGCCAAGCACCTGCAGGCCAGCCATCCTCACAGCACCCCCCCAACCCCCACCATGGTTAGTGGGCCCCAGCAGTGTAATTAACCCTTGCAAGGAAGAGAGGGTCCCCAACCTCCCTTGCAGTGAGGATGATTTTTTTCAGTTTATCCATGAAAGCGCAGGTTACATGTAAAGAAAGTAATATATAAAGTTGTCTGGAACCAGTGTCAATTTACAACAGTGTTATCAGTTGGCCCAAAAACTTAAATGGGGTACTTCGAAAGTGTTATTTTCCACAGAAAATCCAATACAGGTGTTTTACTACTGGATAATTAAAGGCTCACTACATGAGTGCATTTGAAAAACACCACCCTAAGATGTAAGGTTTGGAGACCTGCTTAGGTTGATGCTTTTCACTAAAAGTGAGAATTATTTAAAATTTGGTTTTAATCTTAAATTTTCACCTACTTACCTGAAAGGATATTGACAACAAAAGTCCTTATTCAATGCGGAATCAGTGGAACATTCCACTTGCCGAGTTATAAAACTTCCAGCAACCTTAACCAATGGTGGCTCAAAGTAAATGAAAATATACTGAGCTTTTAATGGAGCAGCTCTAACAAAGGCCATGAACTAGAAACCAGTATTTTTGAATTATGTGTGATATTTAACCAGTTTCCTTATCTGGTTTCCCCTGGTAACCTTCCATGCTTTCTAAAATTACAGTCAAATGAGAAACAATGAGTGGGTGGAAGAACACTGTGAGAAATAGGTTCACTGGAAAATGAACCCCCAAAAGAGGAAAGAAGTCACTAGAAAGGCAAGAGCCTGAGCAAACAACCCTCCGTACATGAATGGCCCCTCAGTGCCCTGACAGGGTTAACAACACAATATAATCCAGGACATTCCAAGAAGCCATAAAGAAAGGGTTAAATCAGGCCTAGTGCTCTGTGCTGAATAAAGCACAAAGTACATAAGGCAACTTACAAATTTTCCAACTTTTGGCAAGCAAAGGGATAACTTCAGCTGTGTGAAAAATGCAGTCACAGGGAATACCCCATTCCGGCACAGAGACTACTCCACCTCTTCGTAGAGAACACCCTCTCCCCTCATAGAGAATACCCATCCTTTCATGAAGACTCCCCCATGCCTTCATGGATGACATCCCCTCCCCTCACAGAGAAAACACCATCCCTTACAGAGCTCTGTGGTAACAGTGAAAATGGTTCTCGCTTCACTCATAGAAACGTGAGCACCGTCATTAACATAGTCCAAAGCTTGGGTTCGAATCCATGCTCTAAAACCTTTCCATTACTCAATAATTCAACGAAAAAAAAAAGATTACCCAAATAACATTTCTCCAATGAATAATGCTACTGTGCACTACTGTGAGCTACTGTGAACACTCATGTGCCTGGTTCTGCATAGATATCTGGTCTCATTCCTCCTGTGTTTAGAATTGGCAGTAGGATGCTGGCTCCTGTGTTGGGACTATGGTTAGCTGATGGGCAGCTAAACAAATGTGATCTACAGAATGTCATCCAGCTGTAAACAAGAAAGGGGTGCTGACCATGCTCCAACATGGGGGAACCTCAAAAACATCCTGCGAAGGAAAAGAAGCCAGGCACAAAAACACAAGAGGCAAATATATAGAAACAAAAAGTAGATTTGAGGTTGCCAGGAGTTGGGGAGTGGGGGGAGTGGGGAGGCTGGGAGTGATGGCTTAGTGATTCGGGATTTCTTTGGGGGATGATGCAAATGTTTTAAAATTGATTGTGGAAATGGTTCTGCAAGTCTGTGAATTCATTAAAAAGTCAGAATTGTACACTTTAAGTGGGTGAGGTATAAGATGTGTGAATTATATCTCAATTAATGAATTATATACAAAGATAAGTTTTTGCCTCAAGCAATGTATCTGAAGGATGCTTGACATTCAATATCTGCTACTGGATTTTAAAAATTGCCTATGAAACGCGTTTGGTTTCACTCAATGATGTGCTTTTTGCTTCTTTGTTTTAAGTGCTCTTCCAAAGATGCTGAGGAAAGCCAAGATTTGATGTTGTTATTTACTCCTCGCAACCGGAAAAAAATATGTAGTAATTACATTTCATGGTATGATATATTCATATATACTACGGCATATAGGCAGAGTTATCTCGGCATATGGAAGCTTTCTCGTAACATTTTTAATTTATAAATGTATTGCTCTATTATAAAATAGACAAAATCAGCACAGAAAATGGAAAAATGCAGAAGAGATGAGAATAAAGCCAGTCAACTCTATTCCCACCCACGAGATAGCAACTGTTAACATTTCACTTTATTTTTTCCCTGTGTTTGCAATGTGTTTTCTTTTATTTCACCGAATTGTAATCACGTGGTATTCTTCAACATGTATCCACCGTCTCCTTTCATGAGAGCTTTTAGGAAGTCTTGGGCCAAGTGTGGAGCCGTCTCTCCAGCTTCCTCCTCCCTCCCCCTCTTACCTTCATTTTCCCTAGAGTGGCAGTACTACCACCAACTGAGCAAGAAGACAATGCAGCCATTCAGACAAGCTACACAAGAAGACTTGAAGTGCCATCACCTGGAAGTGCCATGCATTATCAGGAAGCATTCTCTTGTCTCTCCCAAGGCTTACACAAATGAATGAAGGGCGCAGCAACAGTTCTATGTCATGTTTGCCAAAGAAGTCCTGAATCCAAATTGGCTGCTAAAGAGACTCAAACTCTCTTCTAATCAACCATTTGACTCCCTCCCTCTCTCACAGCAGGGCTGCCATGCTGCTATCTCTTGGTGGGAGCGCAGTGAGCAGCTCTCCAGAAAGGAAGGGACTGCTTCCCTTTGGTAAGGCATGATCATTCAGCATGTAGGCTCATTCCAGGTTAAACACTGCACCTTAGAAGCCCATGACATGAATGGAATCTAGTGGTAGTGTTGAGCATCGTGAAACAGAAGCTTCATCTACTCCAAAGTGTCCAATCAGCAAAAGACAGGTGGAGGACTGACAAGTGGGAGGTTCAGAGAGTAGCTGAGCATGGGAAATGGGCATGGACAGTGTCTATATGCTATGATGGAGAAAGAGCAATTAGGTGTACAAACTCAAAGTCCCACAACTGACAGCATGTTGTGAAGGCAAGACCCATGCCACGCGCTCTGCAGGATTCCATAAGAAAACCAAGACACCCATGATTGAATAGGCAGCACCTGAAGCTGCTGAAGAGTTTGGTAGATAGCAAAGATAAAAGACCTGTTGCTAATACCCTTGGGAATCACCAACCACAATCTTCTGTATTCTGCTCATTATTAAAGTATCTTAGTCCTCTCTTTGATGCTGAAAACATGGAAAATAACAACCTGTTTTTTTAAAAAAAAGGAATAAGGCACCTTAAGACAGTTGTTTTTTGGATCTAGCTGAGATCAAAAGAACTGTTAGGACAAAAGCAGAAAGAAACAGATTATGCAAAGCCAGTAAGTTAGTCCCTAACAGGATCCTGTGGGGGAACCAAATGTAACAGACGGGCACATAGCACGACACCAACTTAACCCATCCTTTCCAAGGACTATTGTACTAAGAAAAGCTAAGTGCAAACATGAGCTCTTGTAAGTCCAAAAGTTGAGAGTTAGAAACAAAGCTGTCAATTCATGCTGTATTTTGAAATAAAAATGAGGTAGACAGTGCATCAGACAGGAAAGTATGTGGTTAAAACATGGGAAGAAACAGAATCACCTGGAGAAAATTATGAGCACCATGAAAGCCCAGCTGAGGCAGAATAATTAGTTAAATGGATGTTTTCGTGGAGTTTATTTTAAAGCCTTCCCTTCAGGAATAAGCACCTCTGACGTGAACTAAGTCTTAAACAGGCATCATGTGCAAAAGTGATAACCAAAGGTCAGTAAACAAGTAATCCAATCTTAACACTTCCAAGGCTAACACTCACCACGCGTATTCATTTCTAGCAAAGCAGCTGTAAACCCAAGCACCCAATAATCTAGCAAGCACAGAAAAGCCAGTCAACATGGAAAAACATTGCTCCCAGTCACCCCTTCATACAAAAATGTTTTGTCTCTAAATTTCAGTTTTCAGTTTCACGATAACTGGAAAACACTCTGCTGTCACTGTTTTTCATGCTAGGGGGCATGGATTCACAACCTCCTTTAGGACATTCTGTAGTTTCCATTTGAAGCAAAGAAAAAAAAATATTTGGGAAGTTCATTGTCAATTTCAGTTTGTCATCTTTCTCAATCAGACAGCTGGGATTAGATGCAAACATATGGGGAGATATTTTTCTAAACCTAAAATGTCTTGTATATTTTCTCATTGTTACACAGGGCTGGGCTGTCCCTTGGCTACCACCTTAAAGCCATTTCATTTGGGATGGAAAGAATGTCCAGCCCTGCATTAACTTCATGGCAGGGCACGTGCAGCGTGCAGGGCAGTGCTCCACTAAGCAGGCTGCCACCTTCTTTACCCTTCACACGGACAAGGGAAAAAAAAAAAGAACTGTTCACTGTGCTAAGGGCAGTGCCAGCTCCCACTCTCTGCCATCTTTAGAAACTACATCAAGCTTAGGATCGTTTTCAGGCACAAGTAGTTGTAGAATCAACTTCTGTGTTTAGCCACTTCTATAGACATATGTCTTACTTCTGAAGTTGAAATAAGTGCCTTTGTTTTCTCTACAGTCAGCATTCGAGATGAGTCTGCCACAAAACATTTCTTGCCTTTAAACAACTCCCTGGAGACTACCTTACCCAGATGCCACCATGGAACATCCTAATACCAGATACTCTGCTGCACGCTGGGTGCCTCTGGTTGTCTTCTCCCTTTCAGCCATGGTAAGCTAAGTTTGTTCCTCTGCAACTGCTTCCCAGATAAGAAGTCTAATTGGGTACCATTTCTTTTCTTTTTCTTTTTTTTTTTAATTAAAATGAAACCATGAGAGATCATACACAATATATGAAAGAATATTCACTTTTTCTCATGATGGACTGGACTTTTATAAGCATGACAAGAGAAGAAACCATAAAATCAATGAGGTTGATCTCAATTTTTAAAGATAGCAGTCTTCTAGATGTTGAAACAAAAGTAAGTTTCACACAAGAACCTGGCAAACAAATGTGACATACCAAAAAAGGGCTAATCCTGGTAGTGTCCACAGCCCTTGTACATCTCCTCATAGACAAATAAAGACCATGCACTTGGGGTGGCTCAGTCAACCAGCACCCCATTCCTCTGCTCTCTTGCCTGAGCCCATGGGTCCAGGACAGTAACATGACAGACCTTGCAAGCATGTATCTACTGAAGGATAAGGATATTTCTAGAAAAGCTTATCTTCCTTGATTAAGAGTCCACATGCCACACACAGTCCTTACCTTCTTCTTCCTGCCTTGTACAAGGAGGAGGTGGCTTAAGCTGAGCAGTCATCTTGCAAGTGATGTCATTGAACGGCGGAACCCACACCACCAGCAGCTGCTTACTTCTGGTCTCCTGTTTGTGTGAAGAAAAAATAAACCCTTATTAGTTTAAGCCACTGTTAATGAGGGCTTCAGATACTCTGAGCAAAAAACATTCCTCATGGATGTTCCGCCTCTGAGTAAGCAATTCATACACAAAAGTGAGATACAAATGAACAATGCATGAACTTTATTTCACCTTACAAATTAAATATAGTAAAAATTAAGTAACTATCATGAGGATAAAAAAATTCTCGAGTTGGAAGCTGGTTGTTAGTTGCACAACAATGTGAATATACTTCATGCACCTGGATTGTAAACGTAATAGTGATAAATTTTATGTTGGATATATATTATCACAATAAAGCTACAAAAAAAATAGGAATGTAGTACCACTTTTCAATTTTAAAACTGAATACGTTTAAAAATAAAATCAAACTAGTGGACACTGAAAGCAGAACTGAGGTTACCAGAGGGGAAGCAGATAAGGTGGTAGGGTCAAGGAATGAGGGAGGCTTATTAAAAATAGAGGAGGAGAGGCCCTCCCTGGTGGCGCAGCGTGTTAAAGCACAGCACTGAGAATCTAAAGCCGCTTCCACATGAGTTCGATTCCTGCCTGCCCCGGAGGTGACCACATGGCGTGGCAGACCTCTCCTGACCCGCCCGCTGCTCCCCTCAGCAGTGTACTTCGTCCATCTGCCTGTTCTGTTCCCCACTCTGTCTCTGGTGAATACTCTCACTGCCCCTGAGCCTCTGGCCTGTACACCAGTTCTGTATGCACAAATAAATAAAAATAAATCTTTAAAAAAAATAGAGGATGAGAAAAAAATAGCACATAAAAGATAGGCAATAAAAAAATTAAAATTGGCCCTCCCTGGTGGCTCAGCGGGTTAAAGCACAGCACTGAGAATCTAAAGCCGCTTGCGCATGAGTTCAATTCCCACCAGCCCCGGAGGTGACCACATGGTGTGGCAGACCTCTCCTGACCCGCCCGCTGCTCCCCTCAGCAGTGTACTTCGACCATCTGCCTGTTCTGTTGCCCACTCTGTCTCTGGTGAAGCCTCTCACCGCCCCTGAGCCTCTGGCCTGTACCCCAGTTCTGTATGCACAAATAAATAAAATCTTTAAAAAAAATAAAAAAAAAATTAAAATTAAGAAGAGTCAGGAGGAGAATGAAAAAAACTGACTACATTTAAATATATTTTCATTTTGTTAATGATGGTCTACAGTGTTTCTAAGTGTGGAAAAATAAAAATTCTCACTTGCTGCTGCTGGGGGTCTGAATTGGCCAGGCCAGTGTAGAAGGAACTTCAGAAAATTACATTCAAATGTTTTATAGTCATATCCTTTGGTACAGTGATTCTACTTCTAGGAAGTTAGCCAATAAAACAACCAGAAATAAAGAGAATGTTTTATGGTCAAATATGTTAATGAGAGCATAGTTTTTAATATCAAACATTTTGAAACTTATGTGTCCGAAAATGAGTTTGGTTAAACACTTTGCTGTTCATCCTTTCTGTGGAATACTGATTAGCATGATGACTAATGGTATAGGTCAGTGGCTTTTAAACCTTGCTGCATATTTGAATCACCCAAGGCAGGTATTCTCAATGCTGTAATACTTCATATCAATTCAGTTTGGTACTTCTGGGGACAGGACCCAGACATGAGTACTTTTTTTTTTTTAAAGATTTATTTATTTATTCATACAGAACTGGGGTACAGGCCAGAGGCTCAGGGGCGGTGAGAGGCTTCACCAGAGACAGAGTGGGGTGCAGAACAGGCAGATTGACGAAGTACACTGCTGAGGGGAGCAGCGGGCGGGTCAGGAGAGGTCTGCCGCGCCATGTGGTCCCCTCCGGGGCAGGCGGGAATCGAACTCATGCTGAAGTGGCTTTAGCTTCTCAGTGCTGTGCTTTAACCCGCTGCGCCACCAGGGAGGGCTCAGACATGAGTACTTTTTAAAGTACCCCACCCCACCATCCAGTGATTCCAAGGTGCAACCCACCTGCCCCGGAGGTGACCATATGGCGTGTCAGACTCTCCTGACCCGCCCGCTGCTCCCCTCAGCAGTGTACTTCGTCAATCTGCCTATTCTGTTCCCCACTCTGTCTCTGGTGAAGCCTCTCACCATCCCTGAGCCTCTGGCCTGCACCCCAGTTCTGTATGCACAAATAAGTAAATCTTAAAAAAAAAAAAAGCCAAATTTTGAACTGATGTCAGGGAAAGCTGTGAAATAATCTGATTTGCAATATAGAACATTCCCCCCCCAACACAAGCCTGATATCCGTATTAGTGAAATCAGATGAAAGAAAACAGCACTTGAAAGCTGCCTTCAAAGCAGCTAAAACTCCATATCCCTTCCCTAACCCCAGTCAGAGCTGAACTTCCTTCTGGAAAAAGTAAAACAGAAGATCTCAAGACAGGGGGGCATCAGACACAGTGGTAGGCTGGGGATATCCTATTGAAAGCAAACAGATTTGGTTAAGACTGAGATCTCCAGTTCTCTGCCTACTCATTTCTCAGCAGCATGGTAGCTAGATTTTATCTTCCAAGAGGAGGTTTGGAAGAAAGCCGATCATCTCACAAAGATACCTAAAGGTACTTGTTCTGGGTTGATCTGTGACCCCTTCCATTCCATGTGCAGGTCTTGACCTCAAAATGTGACTGTATTTGGAGACAGCATTTAAAAAGAGATGAATAAGGTAAAATGAGGTCATTAGTGTAGACCCTGCCCCAATTTGATTGATGTCCTTATGGGAAGATAAGATTAACACAGAGATGTACACAGAGAGGAGACCATGTGAACATGTAGGTGGGGTGAACATGTAGATGGCTATGCACAAGGTAAGGAAAGAAGCCTCAGAAGAGACTACAGCGCTCCTATTAACTTGTTTTGGAATTCTGTCCATCAGAATTGGGAGACAGTGAATCCCTGTCTGAGGTGAATTTTTACAGCAGTGATACAGTATTATACAAGAATTCCCATCAAAATGCCCAGCCATACCACCCTATAGTGAAACTGTCAGTTCACAAGGTCCATCCACACCCTCACAGCTTCCAATTGACAATTGGTTCCCCATTATTAAATGTGAATAGTTATCCAAGGATTATCACACATCTGCGGAACACCTATGACAAGACAGAGTTCAAAGCAAGCAAACAAGACAGAAGGCATATCTAAAGCATGGCTACATATTACAAAGTGAAGGAACTTTGAAAATAGAATGCTAAGTGATAGGAGTCAGACGCAAAAGTCCACATAGTGTAGGGTTCCATTTACATGATGTGCAAATTCATAGAGATAGAAGGTAGATTAATGGCTGCCAGGGAGGAGGAGGGAACAGGGGAGAACTGCTAATGGATATGGGTTTCTTTGAGGGAGTGATGAGATATTCTGGAATTAAAGAATGATAGTGGCCACACAATTCTGTAAATATATTAAAAATCACTGAAGTTTATACTTTTAAAGGGGGAGTTTTGTGGTATGTGGACGACATGAACTCACCACCATGAATTATACCTCAGTAAGCTGTAAAAATATATAAACATATCCTTAGAGAAATATTACAAGGTAATGCATATATGAAACAGAATACTACAAGCCAAGGGACATTTAGAAAACGAAAAAGGAGTTCCTAAATGTTATAGTAAAAAAAAAAAAAAAGCTTTCTTTCAATACAATAGAAGAATTACAACATAAAATTGAGAATAATCTCACAGAAAGTAAAGCAAAAAGATAAAGAAACAAAATACCAAAATTAAAGATAAGAAAATTAGAAGGCTTATTCAAGAGTACAGTCCACAGATAATGGAAGTACAATAGAGAGAATGGAGAGAAAACAGGAAAGTATATCAGCTTGCTATTGCTGCATGACAAATTTCACCCAAATTTAGTGGTTTAAAGTAATAATAACCATTTATTATCTCGAGGTTTCTGGGACAGGAATTCACACAAGGCATCATGGGGACTATTTGTCTCTACTCCACAATGCCTGGGCCTCAGCTGGAAGGCTCCAAACTTAGACTGAAATCACTTGAAGGCTCATTCATATGTCCAGTGGTCAGTGCTGAGGCAGTTCAAAAGTTGGACCTATGCTTAACGGGTGGGAATGTGGACTCCTGAGGAATGTCAAGGTCATATTATAAACAGAGTATGTACAGTGCAAGCTATATTGGCAATGTCATTCTTGGAAAATGCTAAGTCATGTCACTGAGAAATTTCAGAACATTGAAGTCAAACAGAAGATCCTACAAGCTTCTGTTAGCTTTTTGAGTGTCCTACATCTTTTTATAAAATCTTCCACTGTACCACTGTAGAAACTATGTATCTTCACACCAATCTCCTTCCCCCACCTCAGAAGAGCATACTTGCCCCAGGTCATTCAAAATATTCTCCTAAGCATGCTGGTTGGAAACATTTCATAACTGAAGTCAAGCCAGCTCTCTTTCAGGGAGTGATATAGACATTAGTTCAAAAAAATCTTCTTCTGAGTTTGCAAGTACCAGGGAGGATGTAAACCAAGGGCTGGCTGTCCCTGCAGCCAAATATAATAGGCCTGTTTGAAAATGAAGAAGTAAGGAGATGGAAATAGAAATAATTAAAATGATTTTATTTGAATGCCTGTTATTATATCTACCCTTGACCATCCTAGAGCATGTAAGCCAACCAATATCCTCTTTTTTCTCATGTAAGTCTTTGTCACTTAAAACCAAAATGTCTTGACTAATTCAATAATTCATTGCATTGGCATTTTGGAGGACAAAAATCATGTAAGACACTAAACACCAGAATATGGCAACGTCATTTTCTCAGGGGTAGACTCCAATAGTAGCAAGGATTCCTAGAACATTCAAAAAATTCAAGTAACAACTATAAAAGATTTTGCCTGCAGAATTCACTCATATTTCAATAAACTCTGTTTGTATTTGTAATTCAGCATTAGTGATATGTGTCAAAAAGTTAATTTTAAAAAGTCAGTTTTCAGAAATAACATATAATATAAAGAACTCTAACATATAAGATACAATTGAAGATCTGTTAAAGGGAGTTTATAATTCTTGTATGCTAAATTTATCATTTTGAGTGTCCTAAATTTTCCAAACATTATTCATAATTGTTAAACTTCACTATTCATAGTCTGTACATATGTATTCTGGGTATATTTCCACAATTAAAAAAGAAAAATATTTTCACACACTGTTGGTAAACAATGAGTTTATGTGGGATTCAGATTACAGTTAGGTTCTATTTAATAGTCTGCTTTCGAAAATTAAATATATGGGCTCTCCCTATTAGTGCAGAGGGTTAGAGCATAGCACTAAGAACCCAAAGCCACTTCCACATGAGTTCGATCCCCGCCTGCCCCGGAGGTGACCCACATTGGTGTGGCAGACCTCTCCTGACCCGCCCACTGCTCCCCTCAGCCGTGTATTTCGTCGACTGCCTGTTCTACTCCCCACTCTGTCTCTGGTGAATCCTCTCACTGCCCCTGTACCCCAGTTCTGTATGCACAAATAAATAAATCTTTTTTTAAAAATTAAATATATGTATTTTCCTTCAGAGGAGGGAGGATGGATGGATAAAAGGAGGGAGAACTAGGAAAATTAACAATGGGTAGGATTTGAATTATTTGTTCATTATTAGCATAATTTCAAATTTTCAGGTACAAAAATACAAGGCAAAACAACACTTTTTAATAATTATAATTTGATCAAATCAGATTCCTAAACAGATAATATTCTACATTTAGCATAAGCAAATGGTAACTCAGGGGTATGTATTTTCCACTATAATAATTCAGCAGAAAAGTTTTCAAAATCAATTATCTTTACCTTCCAATTTAAAGTCATACTGTTTCTAGAATGGAGAGTCAAATAAAGCCTGAATAGCTAGACATTTCTGAGGTCAGTTTAAGTAGGTTTAGCACAATAAATCACTTGATGCAGATTTTGGTTTTGTTTCTCTGTCACCATGGAGGACATAAGATTTTTTAGGGGAGTTAAAAACTAAACAACATTGCAGTCATCAGCCATGATTCTTTGGAATTGACTTACCAAAAAGTTCAAATACATAAAATTATTGACTCGTGTCATGATTTCTTAGATAAAAATAAAAGCGTTTAGGGCCCTCCCTGGTGGTGCAGCGGGTTAAAGCACAGCACTGAGAATCTAGGGCCGCTTCCTCATGAGTTCGATTCCCGCCTGCCCCAGAGGTGACCACATGGCGTGGCAGACCTCTCCTGACCCACCCGCTGCTCCCCTCAGCAGTGTACTTCGTCCATCTGCCTGTTCTGTTCCCCACTCTGTCTCTGGTGAAGCCTCTCGCCGCCCCTGAGCCTCTGGCCTGTACCCCAGTTCTGTATGCACAAATAAATAAATCTTAAAAAAAATAAATAAAAAAATAAAAGCGTTTAAAGTACATTTTCCTACAATGTATAGGAACTAGACAACTTTTCAGATGATGCTTGGCATATTTGTCAAACTTAATTTTCACAAAATTCTATGTGGCGGGTAATATCGTTGTTTGTATTTTATTTATTTTATTTTTTGAAGATTTATTTATACATACAAGAATTGGATACAGGCCAGAGGTATAGTGGATGAGGATTCACTAGAGACAGAGTGGGGAGCAGAACAGGCAGGTGTACTGAAATATACTGCTGAGGGGAGCAACAGGAGGGCTTGTTTGCATTTTAGAAAGGAGAAAGTGTAGGAATAAGGCCAGAAAGTCACATACTAGAGGACTAACAGCTAGTATGTAGCTGAAACAGGATCTGACTCTCCCACAGTTATAACCACCATTCTCTTGGGCCTATAATTCAGAACTCGATTGAAAATGACGCCTGGAAATAGTTGATCACTCTGGGGGGAAAAGCTTAGTTCATCCTATCTGATAGAAAGTCACACTTAATATAAATTAAGTTGCAAATACTGGTTGTCCAATAAAATAAAATACTGTTGTAGTCAGCAAACATATATTTAAACTCACACCATTTTTAAGAATATAAGATATAAGGGAATTTCATTGTTATTAGCATCCAATTCATGAGAATAAGAAAACATCTGGGTCCAATTAATCATTATAAACTTTGTATTTTCATATACAAGAAGCAATCAACTTTACTCCATCCACAATCAGCTAGGAGTGAATTATGGTAATTCATGAATATTAGCTTATCACAACACATAACAAAAAGCAGCTTTCCCTGTCTTTATTTTTATTTTATCAAAGCAACAAATGTAAGTAGTAACAAAACACTAAGAGGTTCAGAAAATCCTAGGACAAAGGCCACAGACTTCCCTTTCCCAACCTGAACCCACTCATCAAGAGGAATCCATTTTTACCATTTCCCTTTTTAGCTCTCTGGAAGTATGGATGATATGCCGAGACATCTGTTTCTTAATTTGTGTCTGCTGACACCCTGAGAGCCCTCATATGAAAGTAGCACTTAACTTATAAGATCCCTCTGGTCCTCTATCATCTTCCGAAGATTGTTGATCTTTGTTATTTTTAGTTCTTTCTCCCGTTACCTTGGTAACTTTAAATACTGTCCTTAAAGCTCTAGTTCCGGTTCTATTAAGTTTTGATAGTCTCTCTTGGACAGAACGTAAATATTCATAATACTGACAATACAAAAGATGGAATGTGGCTAGGGCTGATTTCCTGGGTATTGACTTATGCAATTACACAAAGACCCAGGCCTAGAAGCACTGAGGACTTGGTTTAATGTTTTGCTATCATTGCTTGAATCCTTAGGATATAAAGAAAATCTTAATATGGAAAGGGATGCCCAGTTTACGATCCAGTGATCCATAATACAATGTAATCCCAACTAAAGGCACCACAGATTTTTTTAAAGGAACACAAAGGTTGCAATCTAGACTTTACATGCTCAAGAATAGCCAGGGTTTGTCTTTGCTATATCAGATGCTAACAGTTATCCTAAGGAAACCTTAATGTGATATTGCATAGGAATAAAGAACTGAAAGATGAAATAGAGTGTGCAGAGACAAACCCATAAATATACAGAAATTATATATGCCAGGAGTGGTATGACAGAGACAGGATAGTCTATTCAGCAGATGGTGCTGGTGGATTAAAACTTTAATATGAAAAAACAAAGCTTTAAAAAATTAAAATACAGTATAGGAGGATATTTTTATAAACTCAAAATAAGGAAGAATTTATCAAGATACATAAAGCAATGACAACTGAGAAAATATTGAGAAATTCAACTGAAAATTATTAACATTTATTTATCAAAAAAAGAAAGTAAACGACAAGCAATAAACTGGGATGAGATATTTGCAATAAGTATTTGTGACAAACTATTAATATCTAGAATACGAATCAGTAAGAAAAGAAAACCAACTCAATATAAAGCTAGACAAAAATCTTGAATAGACATTTCACCAAAGTGGAAAAATAAATGGTGCATTACCATATAAAAATATATCCAACATCATAGGTAATTAAAGAAGTACAAAATATTGCAGACTTTTATTTCATATCTATTAGGTTGTCAAACATCAAGAGGTCTGATAACACGAAATGTATTTCAGGACACAAACCGCCAAGAACGGGTGATATGAGTGCAAAGATGTGTAAAGACTTAGAAAATAATTTGGCACTATGTCATAAAGTTCAACCTTTACATACTCTGTGAAGCAGCAATTCCACTCCTACAAATAGAAGTAGATATATGCATATGTGTTCTTACATCTGTATACCGTGCTTATACCTACACAGTTCATGACAGCAAAAACTAAAAATGGGGAAAAAATTAAATGCATCAGCTCAGCTGCATATGACAATGTAAATTCAGCCAATGAAAATATTATACAACAGAAAAAAATAATCCACTATCACTACATGCAATTGCAAGAATGAATTTTATATAGATACTATATTGAGTGAAGAGGTCACAACACTACTTCAGTAGTTCATTTTTATAGAGATCAATGTTAAGTGTAACCCAAACAAAAAAATTCAGATTAAGAGCTACTGCTGGGGGAATCTTTGAACATGGAAGAGTGAAGGAGTGTATAGCACCCTTGCTAAAACAAATTTTCTTTCTCTCCCCATTTTCTGGAAGGTGAAGTTTTCTTGTGTACATTTACAGTGACTCAGCTTTATGTGGGGATCTCAGTTTAACTCTCCAGGTTATGCAGTCCCATGGGGTTATCTCCTATCCTTCCAGAGTCATTGTGGTGGGCAGATGGGGGGAGGAAGTTGTCCTAGACAAACTCTACAGGTGTAGGGAATCCATCCCCACTCTAAACACTGAAACTACAAATCCCATCATCACCAAAAAGAGGATTGCTAGGACCTGTTATTCATTTCCCATTTCTCCTGTAAATAAACCCATTAATAACCTTTTTTTGTGTGTGTCTGCAGTTGAATCTTGTTATAAATTCCTTTAAGTGCACAGGTGAGAACCTACAGTCAGGCAACCCAATTCACATTGGGCTTGCCCTGTAATAGCTGTATTCTAAACACTTTGTTAAATAAGGTTGGCAAGCCTCACAAAGTTTCAGCCTTAGGCCCAACTCACCCCTCTGTTTTTCAGTTCTATTTGGTTTGCTCCCTGGAAATTACCTTTGCTTTCTTTTGAGCTCAGATATTCTTTTGAGGTATTTGTGACAGTTTATCCAGAATTTTTTGCCCTGGTACAGCTTTTATCACTTTTCTAAACTCTTCTATAAAATAGATCTTAGCCAGTTGTTTTCCACTTCTATTTTGATCAAAATGACTAAAATGAAATCAGTAATCCCTGTTTTTAGATATGCTGCAAAACATATGTATGTAATATTTATAATTCAATCACAATGTTGTATATGAGTTGGTCTTCTTTCTGCCTATCATTTTTTCTCTACTTTCCTTAATCAATCTTGAAAAGGTGTTAAATTTATAGGTATTTTCAAAGGACAGTCTTTTGCATTTTTATCCTATTTACTACTACTTTTGTTTTCCTAATTTATTAAAATTTCAACTTTCATTTTCTTTTTTTAAAGATTTATTTATTTTTGCATACAGAACTCGGGTACAGGCCAGAGGTGCAGGGGTGGTGAGAGGCTTCACCAGAGACATAGCAGGGAGCAGAACAAGCCAGCTGATGAAGTACACTGCTGAGGGGAGCAGGGGTGGGTCAGGAGAGGTCTGCAGCGCCATGTGGATCTCCTCCAGGGCTGGGGATCAAGCTCATGCTGAAGTGGCTTTAGCTTCTTAGTGCTATGCTTTAACCCACTGCGCCACAAAGGGAGGGCTCCACCTTTCGTTTTCTTAACGGCTTTTTCCTAGTTTCTTCCATTGTTCATTTCCTAATATTTTCTAGATGAGTACTTCATTCATTTTTCATCATTTTTAATGAAGATACTCTTCTGGTAATATATATTTTGATGTGAATTTCTCTTATTGCTTTCTAGTTTTTAATTACTGATCCAAAATTGTTTTAAAATGTTTTTGAAATATCAAAGTATATAGGAATCATCTTTATATTACCTACTTCAAAATTTTTAATTGAATCAATGAATATAATCCATAATTGCATTTAAAATTCTGTTGCAATTTTTTTTGTTTTTAAATTTTGTGTATTTATGTATACAAGAACTGGGGTAGAGACCAGAGGTGTGCAGGTGAGAGGACTCACCAGAGACAGAGTGGGGAGCAGAACAAGCACATGGATGAAGTACACTGCTGAGGGGAGCAGCAAGCAAGACAGGAAAGGTCTGCCATGCCATGTGGGTCACCTCCAGGTCTTCCATGCCATGTAGGTCACCTCCCTGGCTAGGGGTCAAACTTATGCTGTCATGGCCACAGATAGTTTCCCAGTGCTGACTTAACCCCTTGTACCACCAAGGAGGTCCCTCTATTGCAATTTTCTTTTTAGACCAACTTATGAGAGAATAAATGTTCTATTGCTTTCCTCTTTAATGCCTGCAAAATAGTGTGCTTGCCAATCCACACATAGATATTAACTCAAGTTTATTGATTATGATATTCAAGTCCTTTATACATCAGACAGCTGCTGGAATGAGAAATAAGAAGAAAAGCACTTAAAAAGGATAGAGTTTTGGGCCCTCCCTGGTGGTGCAGCAGGTTAAAGCACAGCACTAAGAAGCTAAAGCCACTTCAGCATGAGTTCCATCCCCAACCCTGGAGTGATCCACATGGTGCTGCAGACCTTTCCTGACCTGCCTGCTGATCCCCACAGCAGTGTACTTCATCAGTCCACCTGTTCTGCTCCCCACTCTGGCTATGGTGAATCCTCTCACCACCCCTGCACTTCTGGCCTTTACCCCGGTTCTGTATGCATAAATAAATCTTTTAAGAAAAAAAAAAAGGACCGTTTTATTTTCTCTCACACACATAAAACAAATTTGGCAACAGTTAGCTCAGAACAGATATACAGTTCTAAAATATCATTAATGTGTTACAATTTTAATGCTATTTTCCATCTTCTACATTGATTTATACCCCAAAGGAGGCTGTTGTAGTTTTATACATCATAGCCGACATTTCAAGCAGAAGAAGGAGCAAAGTGAAAATGTACAAGAGACCTTGCACTTTAATCAGTCTTTTTAAAAATGCTTTCTTAGTACCCCCTCCCAGTGATTTCTGTTTATGGATCAGTGGCCACTTGTTCTTTATGTATTTACTTACTTAGTATGTTGCTTACTACGTATAGGTTTATGTGTATTCTTAATTCATTGCCTCTTGCAAGTATATATTTCCTTCTTTGCCATCTTCGGTGCTTTTAATTTTACATTCCTCGTTCATTCAGTTTTACTAGTTTCTGCCTAATATATATTTTTTGCCATTCCCTTACTTTAAATCTCACTGCTAAAATAGCTTAAAATATTTAAGTGTACTTTAAAAAAAATGTTTATGCATACAGAGCTGGGGTATAGGCCACAGGTGCAGGGGCAGTGAGAGGATTCACCAGAGACAGAGTGTGGAGCAGACTGACGAAGTGCACTGCTGAGGGGAGCAGCAGGAGGGTCAGGAGAGGTCTGCTGCACCATGTGGGTCACCTCTGGGGCGGAAACCAAACTCATGCTGAAGTGACTTTAGCTTCTTAGTGCTCTGCTTTAACCTGCTGCGCCACCAGGGAGGGCCTATTTAAATGTACTTTTAATCTCCTTTGACAGTCTCTATATTTAAAGAATGAGAGCAATCCATTCAAATATATAGTGTAAATCTGATGTACTTGATATTTGTTTTATATCTTGCTCTATATTTATGATTTTTATTTCCTTTTATCATAAAATAAAAATGCCTTTTCAATGATACTTGCCTCAAGATAACCAAGGAACATTTTGCATTTCAAAGGATTTATGGTTACATGCAATGATTGCAGTATAATTTTGAAGAGATACAATTTTTTGCAAATAACATTAATTATATCCACTATAAAGGGCATAACACTTTATACCCTTCTGGTTTCAGTCTATTTTCTTATTATTTTATTTTATTCTATTTTTACTTTAACTTTTTCTTAAATTTTTACTTTCACTTTTTCTTTTATTCTTACACTGTTAATTTTTGGACAGGATTTTATTTCTCCCCTCAGTGTATTTCCTGTAGTTCTCCTACCACCATAGCATTGGTGATACATCACCACAGTTCCTTGTGCTCTCTCCTCAGATCTATTGTCAGCTTGCAAGTTTTGTCATTTTCTCGACCCTTTGGTTTCTCTACATTCCAAATACAAGTGAAGCCATCTGGTATTTCTCTTTTTCTTTCTGACTTATTTCACTTAGCATAATCCTTTCCAGCTCTACCCATGTTGCTGCAAATGGTAAATTATCCTTTGTGATCACTGAGTAGTGTTCCATTGTGTATATAGTCCACATATATTTGACCTGTTCATCTGTTTTGGGGTATTTAGGTTGTTTCCATATTATGCATTCTTTAAATAGTGCTGCAGTGAACATAGGACTGCATGTTTCCTTTCAAATTAGTTTTGGTGCCCTACGAGTAGTTTCCTAGTAGTGGTTTTAATTTGTATTTCCCCAATAATAAGTGATGTTGAACATTTTTTCATATACCTGTTGGCCATTTTCATTTCTTCTTTAGAGACGTATTTATTTAGCTCTGTGCCCATTTTTTCATTGGGTTGTTTCCTTTGTTTTTGTTAAGTTGTGTAAGCTCTTTGTAGTTCTTTGCTATCCATCCTTTATTAGATGTATAATGTATAGATATTTTTCCCATTCATTGTGGTGTCTTTTTTGTTTTGGTTATTGTCTCTTTTGCTGTGTAGACGTTTTATAGTTTCACGTTGTCCAAACTGTTAATATTCACCTTTGTTTGCCTTGTGTCCGGAGAAGGATTCTCAAAGTTGTTTCTGAAGTTTCTGTCATGGAGCAGTTGCCTGTGTTTTCGTCTATATACATTTTGGTTTCAGGTCTTATATCCAAGTCAGTTTGACCTGACTTTATTTGTTCATGGTGTAAGATAGTAATCTAGTTTCATTATTTTGCATGTGGCAGTCCAATTTTTCTGGCACCATTTGTTGAAGAGAGTTTCCTTGTTCTAGTGTATATATTCCTTGCTCCTTTTTCATATATTTGTTGACCATATATGTGTGTGGTTTTACTTCTGGCTTTCAATTCTATTTTAATGGTCCATGTGCCTGCTTTCTTTCAAGTACTATGATGTTTTTATTATTATGACTTTGTAGTATAGTTAAAGTCTGGAGGCATAATGTCCCTCTCCTTCCCCTTTTTAATCTGTAGAGCTCTGGTTATTCAGGGACTTTTTTGATTCCATACAAATTTCAACAATATTCCATTTAAGAATGCCATTGAAATTTTCATTGAAATTGCATTGATTCTATACATTGCTTTAGGTAGGATGGTCATTTTGATAATGTTGATTCTTCCAATCCATGAGCAGGGAATCTTTCCATTTCTTTGTGTCTTCTTCTATTTCTTTTAACAGTGTTTTATAATTTACCTTGTATAGATTCTTCCTCCTCTGATAGGTTTATTCCCAGGTATTGCTTTTTTTGTGGGGAAGGTACAGATGTAAATGGGATGGTTTTCTTAATTTCTTCCTCTTCAGTTTATATGCAGGAAGACAAGTGATTTTTGTGTACTGATTTGATGATCTGCTACTTTACTTGGCTGGTGGGTGTTCCCTTGGTTAGCAGGGTTCATGAGGCTCCCAGGCAGTGAGTCCAGGCATTCTGTGCAGAGGAAATGCCAGGAGTAGTCTGTGCAGTCTGTGGGATGACTGCAGGGGAAAAGTAGCAGCCTAATTTTTATTTCTTATCCCTGTTTGCTATTTTTCCTTTCCTCTAATATATATGTTTCCTTATTACTTATTTACATTAATGTAGCATGTTGCCTCCATCAAAATGCTCCATTCCCTTCCCACTTTTTACAATGCCAGTAAAATACATTTAGAATACTTTCACTCTACTGCACCCACTTTTCCCTATCCTGAAAGGTATTTGTTTCTTCTCGCCGCCTATCTTCCAGCATCATACCTATATTTGGTGCTGGAACAATTAGTATCCATTTCAAAAAACCTGAAGCTCAACTCATACCTCCACCCTGTACAGAAGTCAACTGAAGTGGATGATAGAATTAAACCTAAAACTTCTAGAAGATAATGGAGGGAAAGAGCTTTGCACCTTGGCAAAAATGGAGATTCTTTTTTACATAGGACACATAAAGTACAATCTATAAAGAATAATAAATAGGACTGCTATCAAAATGTCCTTCAAAATCTACTGTCCTTCAAAAGACACAAAGTAATGAAAAGACAAGCTACAGGCTAGAAGAAAATATTTGGGAAACACATATTTTAAAAAAGAGATGTATTCACAATAATAAGAGAAACAAATAACCTGATTCTCAATGGGTAAAAGATTTTGGCCATTTACAACATACATACATACACACAAATGGATAATAAGCACATGTGTTCAATGTGACTACTCTTTAGGGAAGTACAAATTAAAATCCAAATGTGATCTCCTTATACACCTATTAGAATGATTATTTTAAAACAGTAACAATACCAAGTACTGTGAAAAATGTTGAACAACATGTATCACTGGCAGAAATGCAAAAAAGCACAGTCAATTTTGAAAATGGTAATTTCTTATAAAGTTAAGCACACACTTCCTACCATAAACCAGCTGTCTGACACTCAGTACTTATTTGACTGAAACAAAAACTTGTATATTGACACAAATCTCTCCATAATGTCTATGCCAGGCTTATCCACAAGCTCCTAAAACAGGAAACAACTGAAATGGCTTCCAAATAGTGAAAGGACAAACCGTGGTACATGTACATAAACATTGGTACCTGTACATAAATCATGGTACATGTACATAAACCGTGGTACATGTGCATACACCGTGGTACATGTCCATAAACTGTGGTACATGTACATACACAGAGTACGTCAGGCTACTCGGCAATACAAAGCCGTGAACTACTAACACATGCTACAACATGGCTGAATTACAAATGCATTCTGCTAATTACAAAAATTTGAACTAAAAAGGATATTTATTGTACAATTCTATTAACATGACGTTCTGTAAAGAGTAAAATCATTGGGGGGAAAACAAAGCAAATTATTGGCTGACTGAGCTGGGGGTAAAAGGGAGGGGTAGTACTTATCCAACTGAGTAAACTGTAGTAAGTACACTTCAATCATAAAACAACCCCAAGAAACAAAAACCAATTTTACATTCTGTGGTTACTGCAGGATCAACAGAGTGATAAAGCAAAGTCCATTCCTTCAGTGGAATCTATTGACTAAAGTCCGTAAGGTCCTGAAGTATGAGATATGGTTTTTCCAGCACCAGATAACAAGTCAGCCAGGGGTGGAAATTCCTCCTCAGGCCTAGGTGGGAGCAGGGTCAGTGATGTATCAATATTTATTCTTCGGGAATTTGACTACTTAGATTAACCATTTGCTGGGGCCATGAGGCTTGCAGTTCCCATTCTGCAAGTCCATTTGAAACCTGCTTTCAGCAGCACTCTAGCTTGAGGGCAGGGCTCAGGCAAGCTCTTCTCCCCATAGTTCAGTTTTCTGAACAGGTTTGCTTTTGTTTTTTCCAATTCTCCAACTTCACCAGGCCTGTGCTCAGTCTCTTCTTCAAGCCCCGGAGCTGAGGTATGAAACTTCTCTTCCACCAGGTCTTGTCTGACTTCCTTTGCCTGTCTTTCTTGGCTGGCTCCAGCTGTGCATGCTGGAGGAGACCACGGTGAAATTGGCAGAGTGGGGAGGTGGGGGTTTCAGACATCTAGTAGATTTAATCCTCCTACTTATTCCTCTCTTCTGTGCCTAGAACTACTATTGCACTGTGAACACAACAGATTTCTATCTTGTCCAATACTATCCATTGATCATGTCTTTCCCCAATTTATGTTAAATCAGTTAGCCCTATTTCTCTATTTTCCAGTTCAGATAGTTCAGCTACCAGCCAAGATTTTAAAATATTCTAAGGGAAAGAAAATGAAAAAATAAAACAAACTATTCTTTTCACAAGACTTGTGCTCTTGGAGAGGAACTATTCAATGACATTTGCCTGGGTTTATTGACAGGGCCCCCTTCTGGCCCCTCCCCAATTTCAGTGGCATTCCACTCCAGCAAGATCATCTTCTCCCTTAACTAAAATCATGCCTGAAGTAAAATACTCAATCTTTTAAGTCATACTTATTTTTAATCCTTTAGGCAAATTGTCTCAAATCCAGTCTCAGTTCAGTACACTTGAGGAACATAGGTCATTCTGGAAATGCTGAATCTTAGATATCAATTATACCCAGTAAAAATCCAAACATTGGCCCTCCCTGGTGGCACAGCGGGTTAAAGCACAGCACTAAGAAGCTAAAGCCACTTCCACATGAGTTCAATTCCCACCTGCCCCACAGGTGACCACATGGTGTGGCAGATCTCTCCTGACTCGCCCGCTGCTCCCCTCAGCACTGTGCTTCGTGGATCTGCCTGTTCTGCTCCCCACTCTGTCTCTGGTGAAGCCTCTCACCACCCGTGAGCCTCTGGCCTGTACCCCAGTTCTGTATGCACAAATAAATAAATCTTTAAAAAAAATCCAAACATTGTTTTATCTACCTGCCTAAAATACACATATACAGGCACTCATCTTTTAAGAAAAATGTCATATTTTTTTAAAAAAATTTCATAGTAACCACTGGAAATGTCATGTCTTGTTTATAGATACTTTGGAGGAGATGTGTCAAATTCCAAACAGAAATCCATTTTTGAATGCTGGTCCTCAGATCATAATTTAACAGCAAAAGAACTCATTCACAGACATTACAGACCCCAAAGATTCCAGCTGTCTTTAAAGGTGAATGGTTTAGTACACACTTAGAAGTTATTATAAAGAAAAACTTAAATTGGAGCCCATTTCTTCCTTGTCCACTCTTTCAGAAGTCAACAAAAACAGCTTTTAAACCTTGTTGGTGTTACTGTTATCCCTTCTTACATGTAAAAAAAACTGCAGGTATCTAAGTTTCTCTGGTCTTGTAATCTTTACATTTCACATCATTCTTACAAGGAAAATCAGCTACATGAAAGCTAAAAATTTTTCATGTCTGCTCTCACCACTTCGTACTTCTAAAAGCCCCGATGCCATCCCAAACCTCTTCTTCTGTTAAAAATATAAATAAGGCCCTCCCTGGTGGCACAGTGGGTTAAAGCACAGCACTGAGAAGCTAAAGCCACTTTCACATGGGTTCGAATCCCGCCTGCCCC
>NW_004567120.1:39407003-39418696 GCF_000260355.1 Condylura cristata
TCGATCTGCCTGTTCTGCTCCTCACTCTGTCTCTGGTGAAGCCTCTCACCGCCCCGAGCCTCTGGCCTGTACCCCAGCTCTGTATGTACAAATAAATAAATCTTAAAAATATATATAAATAAGACATAAAATGGATTTAGTAAAAAAAAAAAAAGGCAGAAATTTAAGATGTAGCCACATATTAGAGATATTATAGGTTTGGTTCCAGATCCACCGCAATAAAGCAAATATTGCAATTATGCAATATCACAAAAGTCAAACCACAATTCATATAAAAGTAATGTTTATACATTATTGTATTCCATTAAGTGCGCAATAGTATTATGGTTAAAAAAATATGCACACCTTAATTGCAAAATACTTTATTGCTAACAAGAATGCTAACCATCATCTGACATGAGTCATAATCTCCTTTTGTTGGTAGAGAACCTTGTAACATATGCAATGTCTGCAAAGTACAATAAAATAAAGTTTAATAAAGTGAGGTACGCCTGTGCATTCCCAGAATGGGAGAGCCTGCACATATTTGGTCCACAGCACACATGGCCACCCCAGCAAGGTAAGTGATGCATTCTAATTTGATGTTGCTTTTCCCTTGCCTCTACATTCCACCTGTGGTGCCGTTACCAGTGGCACTTTCCTCACAGGTAATAGTTCCCCCAAATAAGACAAAGACAGTTGAATGGTTGCTACACCACTGTCCTTTATTTTCACACTGGTAACTTCTGGAAATTTTGCATCATCTGGACACTTCTTTTGAGGCAACATTTACAAACACTGAGCTCTCCTGGTTCTTGACCAGAAATTAACACCAATCAGGCCAGGGAGCAAAGTGAGTGTCCTCATGTCTCTGGGCAGCAGCTTGTCCCTTGGCTTCCCAGTGTCCAAGAAAGCCCATCTCCCATCAGTGACTCTTCCCACTACCCAAGAAGGGAACTTGTGCTCTTTCAAGCTATCCTCTGGTCCTTGCTCTTCTCAGGAAGATCCTTGTATTTCTTTACTGTGAACTCTTCTCCATCACATTCATTTTCTCCTCTTGGAACTCCTACTGATTTGCATATTACAATCTGTCTTCCAAATATCCTTTGTTTTCTTTCATAACCTCCAACTCTTTCTTTTTTTTCTCTGTGTTTTGAGTTGAGGTGCCAGGCCACAAGTTAGTATCCCATCACCATCTGTTCTCTCCTTCTATTCAGCTACTGTATTATTCAACTGGAAGGTTTGGATAGTTGTATAGTTTCAGGCTTCTCTTTTGTATTGCTCTTGAATTTCTTCAAATGCTCTTGCTATTTTTCTATTCTAGTTTTCTTCTTTCCTCCAGTAGGTCAGTTTACCTGGGTATGTCCTAATATATCTTCCTCTCTAGCTGGCTATTTTGCTGTTGTTCACTCTTTGGGGCTCTGTTCTGGAGTTGAAGTTCCTAAGTCTCAGTTCCTAAGTTGAAGTTCTCCAGGTAGAGGCAGGTGAAAAAGACTCAGACCCACAGGTTAAGGGCTAGAAACAGATCACCAGCCCTAGCAAGCAGCCACTGCCAATGTCTCCCTTTTACTGTGACCAACAAGATTTTCCCAGTCTGGAGTGTTCTCCTCAGTTCAGCGGCTCCCAAATGCTAGTCTCCAGGCGTTCCTTCAAGCATGGAAGAACAAGACCTGTATCATTTCTCTCCATTTGAAGCTCTGTAAGAGCCCAATGCTTTACTTGTCCCCAACAGTCAGAGGCCCCAGCAACTGTTTGCTCAAAAGAGGTAGAGAAGTTAGAGCTGGGATCTATCTCTCCAATTCGCAGATTTCGAAACTCCATTTTATGAAGTTTATCCTTTCAAGATAAGAATGGAGTTTCAACTTCAAAATTGCTTAATCTTCCCCTACATTTATTGTGAAAATTTCCAGAAATTATGATGAAGACATTTCTCATTTTAAAATAGATACAAGGCTTATAACATTTCTGATATTCTTCATACAGCCTTACCACAAGACTTAACTGTCAGGGATCAGATTTACACTGGCCCCAAACTATAGTGCTAAAGAATTGTCTTCTGAATAATTAATCAGTTTTCATAAAAAAAAACTAGTCTGTTTAAATTGCAGTTTGCTATTTTCTTTCTCACAAGACAAGATCAGCATTTACTTGGAGAAAGTTTTCAAATACACATCTTTCAAGACAAACTAACTTTTATTTGCTTTTTTAATGATACTGTGTTTTAGTTGGTATCCACAAGTCAAATTTCACATACTAAAAGAACCAAACAAAAAGCAATTGGTTTCACAGTGAACCAATTGCTTTGTGAAGCATGTCCTCACATAAATTAAGATTCTCAACTCACACCAATTGGGGTATAAAAAGGGTCACAATGGCAAGTGCATATTAATATTTCTCTGGCCAGGCTCCTATACAAATCTGAGGAGATGGTGACCTCTTCAGTTTCTCAAAAATACCAGTAACTTGGCCCTCCCTGGTGGTGCAACAGGTTAAAGCACAGCACTATGAAGCTAAAGCCACTTCCGCATGAGTTCAATACCCGCCTGCCCCGGAGGTGACCACATGGTGTGGCAGACCTCTTCTGACCCTCCCACTGCTCCCCTCAGCAGTGTACTTCGTCGATCTGCCTGTTCTGCTCCCCACTCTGTCTCTGGTGAAGCCTCTCGCTGCCCCTGAGCCTCTCTCTGGCCTGTACCCCAGTTCTGTATGCACAAATAAATCTTAAAAAAAAAATACCAGTAACTCCCCTGGCTCTGCTTCTCCTCTTCTCCCAGAACCATCTTCTTGACTCCTGTGGCATTTTAAAAATCCTTCTTGTCCTGTAATGATATCTCCTATCACTAAAATTTACTACCACAGCCAACCAGAAGCATCACTGCTAATACCTCTGCACTCCAATGCTGGACCTTTACTGAAGATCCTGCAATGCACAAACAATATGCACAAAAAACAGTGGCGTGGCCACTGCCTGGAGAACATTCCAGGTCTGATGTGGCTGATACTTCACACACCCAATATTCTAGCTCTTTTACTCAACATGATGCCAAGAGTTTTAGAACCAGGGTGCAATCTGAATGACTGATGTGATACTATAATTAGAATCAGCCCTCCTGCCCCAAGCTGACCTGTCCTTGAACATTTGCTTGATCTCTTTGCTCCAAAGTTCTTTCCCAGTAGGTTTCTCTTCCCTTGTGAATGAAGATTGATGGTTCACTGCCATCAGTCTTCTAGACATGCAAAAAGACCTTGGGTCAGTATATTTGGATTCCATTCATTCTAATTGTGGTTGTTGTTCATTAAACACAAACAGTTTATTAGGAAATAATTTCCTC
Source organism: Condylura cristata (assembly GCF_000260355.1). Taxonomy (NCBI): domain Eukaryota; kingdom Metazoa; phylum Chordata; class Mammalia; order Eulipotyphla; family Talpidae; genus Condylura; species Condylura cristata. Next base: position 39,410,315 of record NW_004567120.1, read on the forward strand.
TCAACATTCCCTTCATTTTCTAAAACATGTTTTATGTTGAACTAATTTTCAATTTATAGAGGTTACAGTGATAATATAGTGTTCCTACATAATCCTTACCCAGTTTCTCCTGTTGATGTATTATATCACCTTGTTACATTTGTCACAATTAAGAAACCAACATCTTTACTACTGACTAAACTATAGGCTTTGTTGGGATTTCACTTGTTTTTCCATTGCCTCCTTTTTTCTCTGCCATGATCCAATCCAGTCCACACATTGCATTTTGTGATCATGTCTATTTAGATTCCTCTGGTCTGTCACCACTCCTCAGTCTTTGCCTTTTAATTTTTTAATGGTTGAAAAGTTTATTTCAGTTCTACAGGAAAAGTCTGAACACTGCACGGCTTAGATCTGAATGTTATGAAAAATGATACTTCAGTTCATTTTGAAATAGCAGGTTTGTCAAAAGAGAGGAAAAATAAAGCTCTAGAATGGTGCTTTATAATATAACCATGAATTACATTTCTGAGGTTCCACTTTCCTTTATTCCTTCAAAACAGGCCACCTTTTCATAGAAACCAGGAGCAAACATCTCTCCTCTACCTATACCCTCTGCTCTGTTGACTGGTTTGTGATTATGAGCCAGGGTGTGGCCCTCACAGTTCACCGTATAACCAAAACCATCCTCATCATCCTCTTCCAGAAGAAAGCTAGTTTTATTTATTTATTTATTTTAGGTCAGCCATGTGCCTGGCTAAAATACCGTGATCCACAGACTTCCTCGCAGCTCTGTGTGCCCTGGAACACTCTGTTCATTGAGACAGAAGCAGAGGCTACCAGATGGACATCTGGAAGAAGCTCCTGTTTGCTTTTTACAAGAGCAGCTGGCCTGTGCCTCATGCACTCTAGCCTTCTTTTTCCCGCATAAAATATAAAGTCATGGCCTGGGAAAGGAGCAGTCAACTTGCAAGCCTGGGCATGTGAAAGACAGCAAGGGGAAAGCAGAAGGAGCCCCATACTAGCTCCACACCGCCTGTCTCCAGATTTCTTGTTACATAAGGAATTAATAAAATAAAATAAAACAAACCCTTTTAGTTAAGTCAATACTTGTCAGGTTTAAGTGACAGGTAATCAAATGTAATCACACTCATCAACAGAGCCATGCTTGCAACCAGTACTAGCCCTGAACAACAGCAAACCACAGCTTGATAATCACTTTAAATAATCTCCGAGAAATCAAGGGAATGAAAAAAATGCCAGAGATTGGAGATAAAGAATATTCCACAATTCAAAATGGGCACAGAGACCTCGGGGCTTAGTCAGTCCCCTGAAGAACTTTAAACATGATTCTTAAACAAATTCATGAGTCTAAAGGGCTTTGCTTGCTGCCCTTCAGGTAAATTCATTTTGTTTGGCGGCTATGATCAAGCCAAAGTTCACTGCAGTTAAGAAACCGTCATCCGTGCTGGAATTCGGAGACCTTCTTGGAGGGCTCCTGGCTCCGGGAAGAACCAGCCAGTCAGAGTGTGCACTGCTCCTGGAGGCAGCATGGCTCTATGTGAGTGAGCAGCCACTGATGGCTACGCAGGCACAGGGCTGGGTCCACAGTCCAGGCTGAACATCACCGAAACAACACTTGTGTGCAGACACTGCTTAAACTCTTTACAGAAATGATTTCACTGGATACTCTCAATGCCCCCAACAAGGTAGTATTATCTGTCTCACAGATAAGGAAGCCAAAGTGCAGGAAGAGCCAATAACTTGCGCAAGAAGACTAAGACGCTCTTACCCTTGATGCCCATCTCTGTAGCACTGCGGCATGACTAGGGTCCCACTTCCTTGGAAATTCCCCTTTTCTCTTGCCACTAGTCACAATACTTGGGCCTTACACAGAATCAATAGTCCTTCCACCTTTCAGGAGCTATGTGTATAGCAAATGACCATTGGCAAAGCTCTAATCCTTGGTATTTCAACATTAAGACTAAATTTTGCGAGCCTCCCTGCTGGCACAATGGGTGCCACTATAAAGCTATCACAGTCACTGCAGCACAAGTTTGATCCTCAGCCAGGGAGCTGACCCACATGGTACAGCAGACCTCTCCTGTCTTGCCCGTTGCTCCCCTCAGCAGTGTACTTTGTCAGTCTGCCTGTTCTGCTCCCCACTCTGTCTCTGGTGAATCTTCTCACCACCACCCTCACACCTCTGCCTGTACTCCAGTTCTGTATGCATAAATAAATGATTTTTTTAAAAAGACTAAACTTTGCTTTAGTTCTTAACTGGGCTTTGGCATGATTTTTTTTTTTCATTGTACCTGATTCCTGCTCTTCCTAGTGTTTATCTGTTAGACTGCTTTCTTGGTTTCTAGCTCAGATTCTATATAGGTTAGTTGTTCTAACAGTACAAGCACTACAGCTGCAGGTTGTGGAAAAGCCCCCTGAGGAAGGTTTAGTTGAACACGGGGTTAATTTTCTCACACCGGAAGTATAATAGTATGCAGTTGCTAGCAATGACTCACAGATCTCACTGTGACTCTCCTGTCTCCCAGGCATGGTTTCCCAAGCTGTAGGCATCACCTCCAAATCAAGACACACATTTCAGAGGAAGAACCAACATCAGTCAGATTAATCCTCTTTACTCAGACAATCTAAGGTTTCCCCAGAAACATCCTAGTAAACTTAGGTTTACATTTCATTTGAAGAAAAAAAAAATGTCATGTGGCCACTCAGTTTCAGGGTGCCTGGAAATATACATTATTAGGTTTTGTAGCCCCTCAGGAACATAGACAAACAAGGGGGAATGAAGCTGAGAATGGAAGTGGATTTAGCCAACTCAGCAGCCACCACAGACTGCGTGCTTTTTTTGTTCTCAATAGATAAAGAGCAAACAATGCACTATCTCATAATGAAGTACATACTGGGCTAACCTTAAGTGTTAACACTACTACTTGTGTAGGTTTATTAGTGACATTTGGATATGAATAATTTCTGCCACTCAATCCCAAGGTACAAGAGACATTCCAGCTCAAGAGTCTAACATCAAGCTGACATGTAGAGAGCAGGGAAGTTGTCACTCCCTTCCACAGGGAAGTTGTCACTCCCTTCCACATTGATCAAACAGAAAAACATTCACTTTTATTAGACCCAGAGAATGTAGGTGACAGGTCAAACTGGCAGCCCAGAAAGTGACCAGATGTGTGAATACTGGCAATCACTGCATACATCAAATTACCTGAGGCGGAAGCTGCTGGGCCAGTTAATGGTAGAGGCATTTACATGGTGGTTTTGGTGAACTGCTTGAGGTTCGGTATGTACAAGTTTGAGTGTACAAGTTTGAGAGCTAAAAACTCCTGGGGGACCAAGTTTGGGGGGGAAGGCCTAAACTTTCTTGGGTTTTACTTCCAAAACCCTCATCTGGTTCTCAGTATGAAGATCAGAGAAAATTTTCCTCCTGTTTCCTGCAGGAGGAAGGAAAAAGAACCAGTTTGAAATATACTGGTTATACTTCTCCATATCAAAGGCCTACCCACCAAGGCAGACACTAGACACCAGACTCAAGGCAGACACTAGACACTAGAGTCATCCCTAACTAGGGAGAGGAGTTATTAGGCCTGTTCATACCCTCTTTCCTGTAGCACCTAAACTGGAGGGAAGAAAAGCTAAGAAGTGCTTCTGAAGACCACCACCCTGGAACTCAGGCCCACCAAAATCAGCAGGGCTCCAGTGTAACAGATTACACCAGAGCTCAGAGACAGTCTTTGTATAAAGGCGCTCTCAGGGAAACCCAAAAATGCCAAAGCAGACAAAAATGAGGACATTAGAGGAAACTGGAGTAGATACTACACTTATAGCTGCAACAAACATTAAACACAGTTCAGGCCCAAGTGAGATTAACAGAAAACCTCAAACTAAAAACCTAATTAACTTAGCCCCTGTTACCCAATCTATCATGCCCAATTTCAACAAGAAACCGTAAGGAATGCTAACAGGCAAGAAAAAGCACAGTATGGTCAAACAAAGCGAGCTAAGAAATGAAACTTAAGACACTGATACTGGAATTATAGATAGGGAATTTAAAACAATTATGATTAATATGTTAAAGGTACAGTGGAATAAGTAGACAATGGGTGACATCAGTAATGTGAGCAGAGAAATGGAATTTTTAAGAAAGACTCAAAAAGAAATGATAAGAATTAATATAACTGCACTGTACCAGAAATAAAGAGTATCTTAGATAGGCTCATCACTAGATTAGAAATGGCTGGGAAAATAATTGATAAGCCTGAAATTATGCCAGTAAAAACTCCCCAAACTGAAAAGTGAGAAGAAAAAACAAAGGTGAGAAAAAGTGAAAGAGAATAACTAAGTACTAGAAGCAATTATTAAAGGCGTAATAGGCGCACCAGGAAATACCAGAAGATCAGAGAAAGGAGCAAAAGCAAAAGAAAGAGTTCAAGTAACAAAGACTAAGGCTTTTCAAAATTAGCTAAATTCACCAAACTACAGATCCTAAAAGTTCCGAGGCCTCGGAATAAGGTAAACACCAAAATCCACAACTAGATATGTCCTATCTAAACTAAAGAAAAGAGAAAACTTAGAACAAGTCAGGGTGGGAAACATTACCTATAGAGGTACAAGAAACAGAATTATTTGTCTTCTAATCAGAAACCAGAGGGCAGAAAAAATATTTAAAGTGTTGAAAGGGGAGAAAAAAAAAAACTAGAATTCTCCATCCAGTGGATTCTGTAACCAGGAGATATGCTTTGCAAAGTGTTAAAAGTTCTCCGAGAGAAGGAATATAAAACAGGTCAGAAATTCAAATCTGCGTAAAGAAAGGAAGAACATTTGAGAAGGAGTAAATGAAGGTAAAATGAACTCTTATTTTCCTTCATTGATCTACAAGATACATAGCTACCAAGAAAAGACATGTAGGGACTTGACCTTTGTATGGCTGCATAAAGGAAGCCTTTGAAGGGGCGACATACTTGCATACTATATGATTCCAACTATGTGACTCTGCAAAAGTCAAGTGTATGAGGAAAGGAAAACAAAAAACGAAAGAAAAAGAAAAAAGCAGTGGTTGCCAGGGCCCAGAGGATTGAGCAAGTGGAGCACAGGGCAGAGGGACTATTTTGTATGATACTATGGTGGCGCATGCGTGACATGCAGCTGTCAAAACCAGTAGTGTAAAACAGATGGACTTTAATATAAATATAGACTTCATAAAATGAATCAGCATTGGCTCTTCAGTTATAACAAGGGTGCCACACTAACTCAAGATCTCACTCATAATAATATTATTATTTTTGCTAATAATAGTAGCAAGACCCTGAGGTATTGGGAGAGTATATGGGCATGCTCTACTATGTGCTCAGTTTTCCTGTAGCTCAAACTATTCTAACACTTAAATACTATTAATTATTTTTTTTCTTTTTTTCCTGATATTGAAGGAAATATACAGGACATATACTTTGTCCTGTTCAAAGGAGAGGACAAAATGAAGCAAAACTGTCAGAGACAGGGTCATGAAAAAGGGAGACTAGCTGGACCCTAGAGGGCACCTAGATTCTAGAGTAGGGAAGGACAGGAGTCCTTTCAGCAGGACATAACCCAGAATGAATCAATGCAAGGACAAAAGAGCAATTTAGTGGAAGCAAGAGGCCAAAGCAAGGCTGGAGTGCTGAAACACCATTCCAATATTGGCTAAATGTGGCCTGAGCCAGGACTTCGACATGCATGCACTCATCCACTGGTGACTGCCTCATGCCTAGGTCCCAGCACCATGGGCAGGGCAGACAAGCCCTGAACAAAAGGCACCAAAGTTACAAATGCTCTGTTCTGCAAGTGCTTACACCCCAGTGAGGAGAGACAGAAGCTGCCTGGAGTTTTGAAGAAACAGCAAAGAAGCCAGTAAGGCTGGAATGGAATGAACGAAGTAGGTGGAAGGTGAGATGGAGGTTAGCAGCCAGTGTGTGAAGGACACAGGCCCGATTAAACAAGGGTTTTGGCTTTTAGCTTGAGGCATTTAGAGAACCATTAGGATTCTGAGACTCAGAGTGACTTGGTTGACACCTGAAATAGAGTCACTCTGTATTCTGAGTTAAGACTAGTCAGAGGATGAGTGGCTGCAGGGTGACTAGAGGTGGTTGCAATAATCCAGGTAAGAGAGGATGGGGCTGGCATCACGGTTTTCACAGTGTAAGTGGTCAGGAATACACTGTGGACTTTGAAAGGGCTTGCTGATGGATTGGATGCTTGAGAGAAAACCAGGGTGGAAATGATTCTGTTTGGGGCCTGAGCAATCAGCTTGAATGAGAGGTTAGCAGTGACAGAGCAAGAGAAGACAATGAGAGGAGAAGGCTTCTGCACAGGCCTAAGTCTGAAAGTCTGCACTTTCTTGAAAGGGGGAATTTCAAAAGCTAGAGATCAAACTGAGCCTGAGACTCTGAGAAGTTATGTGTGCAAGGCTATACAAGTGGTGAGGAAAAACATATATTCATTCATCAAACGTTACTTAAAGTTAACCACCTTTAAAGGTGCCAGGGAAACAAAGGTAGGAAGGCATCTTTTCTGCATGGAAGGAACTCACAATTCTATGGAAGAAACAGAAAGAAGTCACCCTACTCCGCTAAGCATCATTTGGCATTTAATGAGTTCCTGCGATAGGCCAAGCAGTGTGGGGAGGAAGAAAGAGGTGGGGAGAAGTTCTGGGAGTCCAATAGGAGTTGTTGCACAGGTTCATAAAGACATCCCAAGGGTTTTCAGTACAGTGTGCCATTAGGGAATTGGCAGTCACCTACATGCCCATCGCTAGGGAAATGGATCAGTAAAATCTATGGAATATTCAAAAGTTTGAAGCAAGGAAGCAGGCGTTCACACAGCAATGTGGATGTAGCTCAACTACCGCGCTGAGTGAAAAGAACCGGAAACAGATTCACCACAAACGCCATTCACAAAGCACTAGTGTCTTCCGTTATCAAGGATCTGTATGCAACAGTACTGTACTTGGTGTCTAGGGGTCAGAGGAGTGATTAAGGAAAGGAATAGAAAGTTGCGGGGTGCAGTGAGGACTCCAATGACAATGTGCTGAGAATTCAAGTAACTCAACTCTCTGCACCTGAGGTGAAATAATCAGTTAACAGAAATCCAGCTGGCCACCCTGAGGTGCCAGGAGGCATTTGCTGAGACACAGAGGCGTGGCAATGTAGCACGGGGTTCGAGACAGCACAGACTCAGTGTGGCTTATAGGCAGGGCGGTGGACAAGAGCTGACACTTGAGACCCTGAGTAAACTGGACACTACCCTGCACTGCCAGGTACAGCCATTCCAGTCGCCAGGTCTGCATTTATGACGTCAGTGCTACCGGGAGGCTCTGCTCGCATCTGGTGAACCAAGACATCCTCCTTCACCTCTCTTGAGCTCTTGGCATCCTATGACCACCCCGAAACCCTAGTCCAGTGGGTCATGCCTATTTACTGTGGCCTGGAGTAATGTGGAAAACCAACGTCGCCCTGGGCGCGGAGGGCAGGCGGTTCTCGGATGCCTCCACCTTAGGGCACTTGCGGGGGCGTGGGGAGCAGTTTCCGCCTCCACCCACGCCCCATGTGCAGGGGACTCTCCCAGGGCTCACGCCTGCCGACTCACTTTCGACGTTCCCTGTCTGCCCTTCCCCGGCCTGGGTCCCCCCAACCCCGCCGCATACCCCTTTACCCTGTCCCTCAGCACCGCTGCCAGGCCACACGTACTTTCTGATCGTCGGCTGTCTGCCTGCACCTCTGTGTGCCCAGTGCGCGGCTGGCGATCTGCTTAGTGGGTTTTGTTTGGTTCGGCCCACATAACAGTCGGACACAAGCTTCCCCTCAGAAGCCTAAGGCCACCTGGACGGGCCGAGTGTGCAGGCAACATCAGGGTGTTGCCTGTGGCCGGGCCGGGGCCCCTGCAGAGGGGTGGAGGGGCAGCGATTGACACACGTGCCCGCTCACCCTCTGGCCCAGGCAGCACATGAGTGGGTGGACCTGAGGTGTCACGCGAGGGGCGCGCGGGAGCCTGCTGGCTTCTGATCCCGTCAAGGGCAGGCATGAAGCAAGGTGGGCAGCGGGCCCCACCTGGAGAGCCCACGAGGGCCACACCACGACCCCTGGCCGGGGAGAGGAGGTCACTCTCACCTTCTTCCTCTAAGCTCACCCCTGCCTGGGTCACCGCGGCGGCCACCTCACTAGTCAGAGTCCTCTCGCAGCTAGTCTTCGCCAGTATCTCGACCCCACTGTACCTCCAGCTCTACCCGGCTCTGCGCCCCTCTGGGAAACAAAGTCCCGTGCCCGCCAAGGCAGACAGGCCCAGGCCTCGGCGGGCCCCAGGGCGGTTCGGCGCTCCGGCCTTCGTTCGGCCACGCGAGGCCGCGCG
>NW_004567120.1:39419148-39476584 GCF_000260355.1 Condylura cristata
GCGGCTGGGCCTCGAGTGCCCGCAGCCCAGCTCTCGGGGGCGGGCTCCCGGCGCCAGCGGGCTTGACGGGAAGATGGAGGAGCTGGTGGTGGAAGTGCGGGGCTCCAATGGCGCTTTCTACAAGGTACGGGGCTCCGGGGCCCACCACGGCGGCACCCGGCTTTCCCTCCCTTTTCATATCGACCTCCGCGGGCGGCAGGCCCAGCGCCCTCTGCCCGGCGCCCAGCCTGGGGCCCAGGCGCTCGGCGGGAGGTGGCGGGGCGGGCCGGGCCGGACTCCAGGCCTGTAGGCAGCACCCCCGGGCCCCGCCGCCTCGCCTCGCCCAGGGCCAGGCGCCGTGGGAAGGAGCGGTGGGTGCCCTTGCGGGGACCAAGCCCAGCCGGGCGAGCTGGGGCTGGGCGATGGCCGGCGGCAGGTGGGCGATCCCGGCCGACAGGGCCGGTCTGCGAGCCCTGGGGCGGCGAGGGCTTCTATATCTTTGCCTCCGGAGCCTTTCCCCGGAGGGATCCGGGCCTGACGTGTGGGTTGTGGCCGAGGAGCGCAGCGGTGGGGGGGGGGAGGAGGGGCGCTTCCGTGGAGCCGCCGCCTGCGGGGCCCAGAGGGTGGGCGATCTCCGCTGGGCTTCTCTTTTCCGGTCCAGACTAGGGACTTCGGAGAGCTCCGCGGTTCAGGGCAAAGGGTATGAAGCAAGAGTAGCGAGAAGCTATAGTCGGTACCAAATCACAATGGCAACCCATGCCTGGTGGCCTCCCTTTGTGGATTTCGGCAGAGCTTTTAGATCCAAAAGTTTCAGGCAGACCCTGACCTATCCCAGCGGTGAATTAAAGAAGTTGGTAATCTTAGATATTAGCGGCCCCTCTCCCTGTTTAGAAATGGGGGCAAATTTGGGAATCCAGATACTAGAGCTTCTAAACACATTACCAACTCTGCTACGGGGAAGGAAATTATTTTCACTCTCCAAAGGCCTGAATATATTGCATGCAACTTCAGGAAATTAACTGAGAGTACATTATTACGAAGGAATGTTTTAAAATGAGTGCAAATACTTGTTTTGTGTTCATCTACTCGACTGTCTTCTGAATGGGTAATATTGTAGTGGACTGGATTGTTGAGGTTTTACAGAGGCATGCATGCTTTTACTGTGGGTTTCTCTTAACTCACATCTTTGCAGGTCAGCTAGTACCTTGTAATGTTGAAAAGGAGAATACAAAAATATGTGCATGTTGTCAGTAGTGCATCTGTTTCTATGCACTTCCTGTAGGTCTAGTCAATGTCCCTCTAACTTCGATAAGTATCACCCACCTAACTACAGTATGTTGGCAGTAGAAGGTCCACATGGAAGAAAGCCCGGAAGTTAGCTATTGCCATTGTCCAGCATAACTTGAGTAAATTTTATGTCTTTAGTAAATTTCACTTTAGTACATTTAACGTTCAAATGAGACTCGTTTGACTCTTAAGAAAATCTACAATTCGCTTAACTACATAATATGTTCACCGACTTTATGGAGATATTTGGAGATCAATCCATAAGTGAGAAATGATGTGACTTCCATATTTCTAGTGAAAAGATTAAACCCTTAACTGTAAAAGGGGAGGGAAAAAAACCAACTCCTAATGGTCTTTCTTGTCTCACCAATATAAAATTCTTTCAGTTGACTGCAGTCAAAATTTTGTTTGCATTTATTTCAGTGCTCTATAATGTCTGCTAGTTTGTGTGGAAGCATTCTTTCATTGGTAGTTTTGGTCACTAGATTCGTGCCACTGACTATAATGCATGTGAACAGGGCCTGGTGGCCGAGCAGTATTCTCACAGAGCTGTGATGGCTTAGCTTGGACTTCACTCTCACTGTCTTTGAGTGAGTTTTCTTGCTCTAGGGGGCAAGTTGCACATTCCTGGTTTTTTTTGTTTGTTTGTTTGTTTGTTTTTTAAGGATTTATTGTTCTCTTCCAGCAGCCTATATTTGGTCCAGTGATTTTGCTTGCAAACTGATGGAATATAAGAAATGACCTTTATCTTTACTGTTAATCCCCAGTTTTTCTCCTTGATTTTTTTAAAAATAAAGTTGAAGGTGAATAAAAGGAATGGGTCACCTGGTTTCTTGAGAGGAAATGTGAAACCTGAACAAATATATGTTGATAAATTGCTGTTCTGTTTATTTCATTAGGGTTTATTTTTAGGAAAACTTCATAGTCTGTTGGTAGAAAAAATAGTTTCTATGATGAAAACAATTTTAAGTTTTCATAGACTCTAGTATTAAAACAAAGTTGCTTGTCCAGTGGAATGGGCAGGGAAAGATAGAAATAAAGACCAGTAAAAATGAACTACTATGGCCCTCCCTGGTGGCTCAGCGGGTTAAAGCACAACACTAAGAAGTTAAAGCCGCTTCCGCATGAGTTCAATCCCCGCCTGCCCCGGAGGTGACCACATGGTGTGGCAGACCTCTCCTGACCCGCCCGCTGTCCCCTCAGCAGTGTTCTTCGTCAGTCAGCCTGTTCTGCTCCCCACTCTGTCTCTGGTGAATCCTCTCACCCTCCACATCTCTGGCCTGTACCCCAGTTCTGTATGAATAAATAAATAAATCTTTAAAAAAAAATGAACTACTATGGAGATACTTTACACTTATGAGAAGAATAGGAACTTTGTTCATCAAATTGATGAAGACCCTTTAAAAATTAAACAACTCAGTTTTTTAATGTAATTGAATTCAGATTTTGATTTGCCTAATGAAGCACCATATTGCAAAGGGCAGTTCTCCATCTTCTGAGCACCTGGTCCAAGCTGTATCCTAAACTGGATAGAATATATGCTGGGAATAGTTGAATTCTTTCCCTCAAAAATAACTCATACTCAGGATTCAAAATCAACAGAACTCTGAAACCTAAACCCTAAGGTTGTAACAACTCATTCCCCCCCCCCCCGTTGTTTGTTCTTAAAAACTGAAGTTTCTTTTAATAATTGCTAGTCTCTACTTTCATGTTTAGGTATTTCTTTTACTTAGAAAAAGTTATTGCCTGTATAATTTACAGAGTTTATTTAAGACATAAAGACACTTGAATTATGTCTCATGAAATATTTACAAAGCATCTTCTAAAGGAATAAAGTTGAAATATTTTTATTCTAGGTGTCATTTGTCTAAAATAATGCAGCATTTTTTTGTTTGTTTTCGGACTGCTCTGATGTATTAAGAAAGGTAATGAATTAACTCCCACTTTAGATATACACCTCATGTTACTGCAGCATTAACGTAATATATCCAAAGATTCCTAGGTTTTTGGTACTAGTATGAGAATAAACTAGTACCAAAGATGAATAAATCATCTTTTCCAAAGATGAATAAAGGTCTTTAAATTTGTCTTTCTTAGAGGACATGGACAGGATGAATTATAATGCAATATGCAAGGTTAAAAGTTAAAAAAAAAGAAACTGAGCCATAAGCTGAATATTTCATGATATCTTCCTATTAACAGTATAAAAGGGCTAAACAGCTTTGCAGGTTGATTCAACTTGCCAAAGCAGTGTCTTTTAAGCAAATTTAAAGACCTTTATTCATCTTTATTTAAAGATGAATAAATCATATATTGGAAATATAAGACATAAAAACTTCTCAGTTTGTGAAGTTTTTACTGATATTTCATTACTGTAATATGGGGTAAAAATGATATGTTATACTTTACTATTTCTTTGGCTTTTTAAGATTTATTTATGCATACTGAACTGGGTACAGGCCAGAGGTGTGGGGTGTGAGAGGATTCAGTGGGAGACAGTGGGAAACAGAACAGGCAGATCTACTGAAATACACTGCTGAGGGGAGCAGTGGGCAGGTCAGGAGAGGTCTGCCGCACTATGTGGGTCAGCTCCCTGCCAGGGATTGAACTTGTGCTGCGGTAACTGCGATAGCTTCGTAGTGCTGCACTTTAACCCGTTGCACCACCAAGGAGGGCCCGATATTTCTTTGGCTTTTAAGTTTCCTATCTACAGACATCATTTAATGAGTTGTAATATGGAGCTAGCAGCTAAATACGACAAAATGTACATTCAAGGAAATTTTTAAATGACCAGCTACATAGCCTGCTAGAAATCACTGTTTTGCCACAAAAACACTTGCTTAAAGCACTGTTCGTGTTTTCTGTGAGGTCTCTAACTTTGCATACAGGTGTTCTGTAGATCGAGGAAGTGAATTATTTGGGTCAACCACAGTTCTTTCTGCGGTCTTAACTTTTTAGTGTGTAGTATGTCTGGAAACAGGATTTTTCTCCTTTTGAAACTGCCATTTTCCAAATCTGTGCTCTCACATTCTGAAAACCACCAAATAATTACTTGCAAAAATCACTGGAATAATAATTGCATTTCTGATTCCTGCCTGTTCTGGGAATTACAGTGACCGTGGTCAGGGTTATAACTGTTAACCAATGCTGAGACTGGTTTCTGGGTGATAGACACTATTTAGATGCTTTACCTCTGTCCATTTATTAATCTTCCTTCACAGTCCTCAGGCACTATTGTCATGCCCCTTTTATAGACAGCAGTGCAGAACAGTCAGAGAAATTGGGTGACTGATCTTATCAATAAGTGTCAGATCTGACACTGCTTGGATCTGGGATTTGAGATCAGGTGATTTGACTTTCTGAAATCAGTTGATTTCCTGCCTGTTTTTCTCTTTTATTGCGATCTTTGATTGTATTAGTTCCTCAGACATTGCTTTGGCACATTGAATCAACCTGCAAAGCTGTTTAGCCCTTTTATACTGTTAATAGGAAGATACCATGAAATAGTCAGCTTATGTCTTTCTTTTTTTTGTTTTTAACTCTTGCGCCTTGCATATGACACTATAATTCATCCTATCCATGTCCTCTAAAAAGACAAATTTAAAGACCTTTGTTAGGAAAGGTCTTTGCTTTCTTTACATTGGGAGTGCATAAGAACTGGAGTAGTCACACACGTTGGCATACATACAAGGACAATTAACTTACCACTACTCTTCTGTGTGCTTTCTTTGGGTCAGGGTAACTAGAAAGTGCATTTTTCTCAGAATTTATAGAAGTGCCCAAGTGAACTTGAGTGCTTCAGAGTTCACACTGTGGTTGGAAGGGCTACTGGTGAATGTGTACTTTTCCCTTCCTGTTTGTTCAGATTCCTATGTTGGTAGTATCCACATGCAAAGGGTGCCAATTGCTTTGGTGTGTGAAGGCTTTCATTTGTCCCTCTCCTGTGTCCCACGGATTCTCTTGGGGTCATTTTGCTGCCCTGTCAAGGTGCAGCACAGGTGCTGTCTTCAGTGAAAATATAGGGTGTATTGCATGTCGGGCCTAGGCTCACACTGAAATTGCTCCACACAGTGACCTTTCCCATGACCGGTGACTCATATTTGTGAGATAGTTCATTAAGCTTATGGGGGAGCAAAGTAAATGGAGTATGTAAGAGTTCACCAAAGTAGAGATGGGCTTTCTGTCTTGGTTTCATTGATCCTGACTATCTCTAGGCAGCCCCTATCTGGTAAGTACTATTTTGTGAGGGCCTGTTTGGCCCAGCTGCCAGTAAGTTGAGCATCTCATAATGATTTTTTGATTTCCTGTTTATTCCTTGTAGTGAGGGACTCCTGTCTGTCTTTACAAATTGTAATGTGTCATCTTTCTCAAACCTCAAAGAGTTTCATCACTTTTTTTGTCTTAATATAAATAACCTTTTGATATTTAGTATCTTTGAGCAAACAACCTTGTCTTTTTCTTTGACATTATTTTGATCTCCTTTAATTATTTTTATTTTTATTTTGGGGATATATTTTTGCTCTCCATATGTGCATGTGTTCTGACAAAGCTACCAGCACCCATATCTCCTCTGCCTCCCTCCCCTACCATCTCTTCCCTTTTCCCTATTCCTCTGATAACTATTACTAACTTCTTTCATTAGGTCTAAGACATTATATTTTGCGTATTTTTGTGTTATTTATATTCCACAGGTGAGTGAAACCATCTGATAACTGTCTTTCACTTTCTGACTTATTTCACTTATATAGTCACCTTAGGATCCATCCATTTTGTTACGTAGAAGCCATTTTATCTTTCCCCCTGCTGTATAGTATTCCACTGAGTATATATTCCACGCTTTCTTGATCCATTTGTCGGTGAAGGGCGCTTAGATTGTTTCTGTGACTTGGTAGCTGTGGCAGTGCTGTATTTACATAGGTGTACATAAAGCTTTTTGTGTTAGAATTTTATAGTTTTAGGATAAATGCCTAATGTGGTATTGCTGGATCATACAGAATTTCCATTTTTATTTTCTTTAGCCATGTCCATACCATTTCCCAAAGAGGCTGCACCAACTTGCATTCCCACCAACTGGATGAGAGTTCCTTTTCACCACATCCTCACCAACATTTGTCTGTAGGCATCTGAATTGAATGTCTTATTTAGAAAAGTGTCTGTGTAGGTCTTTTGCCCATTTTCTGTTGGGTTGTCTTTCTTGTTGGATTGTATGCTTTGCATGTTTTGGAATTAATCTTATGTGTGATTCTGTAAGTTGCCTCTTTTTATGATGGTTTCTTTGAGGTACAAATGCTTTGCTTATTTTTGCTCTGGTTTTTTTCTTGCCATTGGAGATGAATCCAAAACTATATCTTAGTGTTAGATGTCCTGTAGTCTAGTCCCTATATTTTCTTTCAAGTATTGTACAGTTTCAGTTCTTATATTGAGATCTTCAATTAATTTTTGGTATGAACTTAAGTTTGAATGAGATTTCATATTTAAGATATCCCGTGTTCATGGATTGGAACAATATCCATCATTAAAATAACCATATTACTTGGGCCCTCCCTGGTGGCGCAGCGGGCTAAAGCACAGCACAAAGAAGCGAAAGCCACTTCAGCATGAGTTTGATCCCCGCCCCGGAGGTGATCCACATGGCGCAGCAGACCTCTCCTGACCCGTCTGCTGCTCCCCTCAGTACTTTGTCAGTCGGCCTGTTCTGCTCCCCACTCTGTCTTTGGTGAATCCTCTCACCACCCCTGCACCTCTGGCCTGTACCCAGTCCTGCATGCATAAATACATAAATCTTTAAAGAAATAACCATATTACTCAAAGCAATTTACAATTTGAATGCAATATCTATCAAAATACCAATGACTTTTTCAAGGAAGTTGAGCAATTATAAAATTTATATGGAACTACAAAAGACTCTAAGTACCTAAAACAATTCTGAGAGAAGAGAAGAAAAATAGAGGCTTCACACTTCTGACTTCAAACAGTACTGCAAAGCAACAGTACTCAAAGTAGAATGGTACTAGACCAAAAACAGACATGTAGGCCAGGGGACTAGATTAGAAAGCCCAGAGATAAATACCCACAACTATGGACAGTTAATCTTTGACAAAAGGGTTATTGCCATACAATGGAGAAAGGATGGCCTCTTTAACAAATAGTGTGCATTTTTTAAAGTGGACATTTATGAACATGGGATATCTGATGCTTGATCACTGTAGTCCTTCCTGTGTCTTTCATAAATTGTGACCTTCTTTGCTTTATCTCTCATTTAATGCCAGCTCTGTGTGAAGTGTTGTACTAAGCACTACACAACAACCTTAAGAGTCAGATCCAGTTCTCCCGTAGCCATTCCTTACTTGTAAGTGAGGAGTCTGAGGCCCAAACGCCACTTTTTTGGACAGTTTTACAGCCATTATGTTACAGAACCAGATTTTGAACTCCAGTCTCATTCAAAGCAAAACCCAACCACTGAATTTACTGACGTAAAAGGAACCAAGCTCTTGTCCAGTGATTCATTCAACCCTTTTAGCTGGCCTTTGGTAATCTCACAGGAGCCCCCTTAAGTGTGTCCCAAACACCAGCTGGGCTTGATGGGAATGGTAGCAGTTTAGAGAGTGTTTTCCAAGTGGATGGTGGGGGGGGGTGATAGCACTCTGGAAGTGACCTGGAAAGAGGGAAAGAGTTTTGGGTAAGGAAGAGGCAGGGCCAAACAGGTGAGTAATTAGAAAACTATGATGAGAAGCAGGAAGATGGGACCCTTGTTGGAAATGACAATTTTTGTAAAATGACTCACATCATGGGGTGCTTCTGCCCTTGGTATGGGTGCAGGCAGATCAAAGGCAATCCTGTGGGTTTCTTTTTTTTTTTAAAGGTTTATTTATGCATACAAGAGCTGGGGTATAGGCCAGAGGGGTGTGGGGGCAGGACTGGTGAGAGGATTCCCCAGAGTCAGAGTGGGGAGCAGAATAGGCGGATCCACTGAAATCCACTGCTGAAATGAGCAGCAGGAAGACAGGAGAGGTCTGCTGCACCCTGTGGGTCAGCTCTCTGTCTGGGGATCCAACTTGTTCATGCTGCAGTGGCTGTGTGGAGCTTCCTTGTGCTGAGACTTAATCCCTTGTGCCACCAGGGAGGCCCAACTTCTATTCCACTTATTACAGCATCAATGGTATCACATGCCTTCTGTATTCTCTTAATATGCAATATCTAAAAATGACTTATTGGGGGAGAATGAAGGAGCTCTCAGTCCACAAACGAGCTCATTAAAGTGAAGTCTGTGGCCCTGTAGACTGCTGATTACTCAACCGGTTCTGACTCTCCACATCCTGAGCTGCTTTCAGAGCTTTTTCTTCTTGAATAGTCACAACAGTTGCAGTTCTTCCTCCTCTGAGGGAATGTTTGATTTTATGAAATAGTCATATGTGATGAATGAGTATGATGAAACCATGTGACAACTTTTTGGCAAATAAAAAAATAAAACGATGAAGTAATGAGACTGACTTTTAGTGTGCTTTCAAGGTAGACTGGCAAACAGCCCCCAGTATTTGTGAAGGCTTTAAAGCAGTGCTGCCCAGCCCTTTCTGCAGTAATGGAGATGGGCTCTCTCTACAACTGCCCACCACAGGGGCCTGTGAGTATGTTGAACATGTGAAATTTAGGTGGCCAAGTTTTTGTTTTACTTGATTGTAATGCATATAAAGGTAAACAGTCAGATATAACTAGCAGCTGTCATGTGGACAGCACAGTTGTAGCCAAGGACAGTAGCCATTCAGACACCTGAATTTGTGAGAACAGCATTTCACCCAGCTATACCAAGGTTCTCTTCACTGACGAAAGGACTTACCATTAATGTTAATTACTGCCAAGACATGCAAATACAAAACTTCAGAGGATGAAGATAAGACACAGTGGCCTTTCTTGGCAAATAAGGGGTTATGTCCTAATGGGAATTTTCATTTTAGTGCTTAATTTGATACAACCCCCCAAAAGCAGATTGCTTAATTTGGTATTAGCCATCGTGTATGGACAAGATAAAAAGACAGAAAGGCAGAAGGTCATGTTTTTCCCCTTCTCCATCTTAACTGTGTAAACTAACAATGACCAATTTCAGCAGTTTTAACTCAGATTCAAGCCCTCTTTGTTGCTGAGGTAATAGTGAGATGAGCAATTCTTTAGCACATTGGAGGCATGTCCCCTTATGATGAAATCCAGCATTTTCTAAAACACTATCATGGTCATAATTAAACTAGAGTTTCCAAAATAATGCAGTACAAAATCTTGATGATTTAAAGATAGCTGAGGAAAAACAGGCAAGGTCAAAATGATAAGAAGAAAATGGGGATCCCCACCCAAATTAGATTATATCTTTAAACCAGGTATTTGAACATACTTAATTTAGAATAGTAAATACACCATTGTCAGTGCAGTAGAACACTGGGATTCCAGTATAGCCCATAGTCTATCCACTTTGAGTTTACAAGGAAACTTGCTTTTAGTGTACTTTTATTCTTTTGAGCATAATTGTAGAAGTTTTCGTGTCTCTTTATCCACATACATGTTTTCTAGCTCCCTGCCTCATCGTCATTGTTTTCCTTAGGAACAGGTAATTAATAGTTGAGTGGTATGTTTTGATTTGATATTTTGGGAAGTTTCAGTTTTTAAAAAAATCCTTTAACTTCAGACCTTTGAAGATACATTTGTTTATAAGACATTTATATTGAATCATTTGTTTAACATCCATGTTGGGCACTTATTATCTGCCAAAAATGGTACCAGTTACTAAAGCTACTAAAGAGTGGCTTTAATCCAAACTAGTTGTCTTCCCAGTATCGAAAGTCATGAGCTTTTGTTACTCTGTCTTCTAAGTGTTCTATAGTTTTGGCTCTTACATTTAGGTCCCTAATGCATTTTTAGTTTCTGTATATGGTATGAGGTAAGGATCAAAAGGCATTCTTCTGCAAGTGAATATCCAGTTGTCCCAGCATCATTTGTTGCAAGCACAATTCTTTTTCCTCCATTGAATTGTTTTGGCTTCCTTCCCCACAAGGATTTATTTTTGACACGCCTCAAGCTGTTTTTCCAGGTCTAAGCATTTGTTCTTGCCACCCAAGGCCTGGACTGGCTCTCTTCCTCCACTCCCTTTTATTCGGCTAATTCTTTTTCAACCTTTAGTTTTGATAAGAACCTCACCTTAGTATGTTATCCCCTGATTAACACCCCACTCTCCTCACCCCTCTTTAGATTAGGAACCTTTTAGGCAGTGTTCAACTTACTATTCATTGAATTCATAGTAGGCATTCAGAAGTACAAGTCCAGTGTATTGCCCACTCCTGGGACCTTACTGATCATGGGCAAATGGGTGATACCAGCATAGAGGAGTGAGATGCCTTGAGAATGAAGATGACAGTAAGTTAACCTAGTCTGGGTTTTCTCATAGAATGTAACCTCTGAACTGAAAGTAGAAGGTCAGTAGTAGATAACTAGGGGAAGAAAAGGAAAGGGCCCTGAGAATGTAGGAACAGCATTTACAGAGGGACCTGAGTAGCTTAGCACTGTTGGCGCACAACAGCCTCTAAAGGATGTGAAAGATAAAGCTTGGCAAGGTGAGCAGTGGAGCCAGGTCAGGAAGGGCCTTTTGCAGCCAGAGAAGGAATTTGGTCATAATCCTACAGGCAGGGAGAAATTACAGAAGGAGAGAAACATGTAAACTGAACAAATTTGAGGAAGAAGATTAAATTTCTCAAGCCATTTTAAATTTAAGATGTAAAATGTAAAGCCTCTTGTTTTTTTTTCTGCTCTAATTGGCAAAACGAAAGCAAACCTCCTTTGCTACACCTATTAAAAACTTAATTTTATAGAATTATGGCCAGCATGCTGATTAAAGAATTCTTGATAATTAGTTAGCTATTACCTTTATTATGTCTTTCTGCAGATTACTAGCAATTGCGTCATCAGATTTAAAAAATTTAGATGTCTATATTATTTTTTTCCTCAAGTTCCTGCGAGATTGAGAATTTAATTAAATCCTAGTAATTGGACTTTTTGGCAGTATTAGCAGCAGATAGTTGTTAAAGAAAATTTAGTGTCCTTGTGTTTACATAGAGTTGAGATTCTATTTAACCATACACTATTTGTAGTTTCTTGAGATTTTATTAAGGAGGAAAAGATAGGTTATAATAAAACAGGCTGTCATGGCTAGCATATGGCCCCGGAAAAAGTTTCTTCGTCTTCGATAATTCTAGCCGAACGTGCACACAATCCATTTGGCACTTGCACCTGCTGTGGAAGTTTCGGCTTACTCGCTTTCTCTTATTAGATGCCGAACTATGGGGAGTAATTGTGTGTATTTTGCTTGATCAGTGTTCTTAGGGCCTAACACACAGTTGGTGACTATAGGCATAATTCAGAGTGAGTGATACGATAAAAAGGGACAAGCTTTCACTTGTAACATTGCTTGATTTTTTTGGTAGCTGTAGATTTTAACTAAAAGCAAAATAATTTTATGCCTAGAAGTTAATTTAAATGGTGTTCTTCTTATAGGCGTTTGTAAAGGACGTTCATGAAGACTCGATAACCGTTGCATTTGAAAACAAGTAAGTGTGTTTTTTAAGGTTTATGCTAATTATTATTTATTCCTCATTTTTAAAAATTCAAGTCTAGTTTGAGTGTTTTTCAGGAATGGATCTTCATGTTACTGACCAAGAAGTTCCTGAACAAAGTATTAAACTCGTGGATGGCTGTTCAGTCCCCTTGAATATGAAGAAAGAAACCAGATTCTTCTGTATTAATAGCTCAGAGTTTGGATAGGAATATGTGTATTTTTTAAAAGATGAAAATGAAGGGATTCACGGGTATTGGCAAAATCGATGTGAGTTTTGTAAAATATAGCCTAAAATGAATGGTTTTCATTTAGTATATTTTATTAGGAACAATCATGTTTAACCATTAGTTTATTTTTTCTGTGCCATATATTTATAACCAGTAATAGTAGTAACTGATCTTTTCTGCTACATGAGTAAATTAAAATATCTACAGGCCTAGGAACAATACCTTTGTGAAGTCATCGATAAACATAGATATTAATATTTTGTTGGCAAGAACAAGTCTTTCATATTTTTTTGAGTGTGAATAAAGGTTATTTTCAGAGTAACCATTCAGGAGTCTAATCTAAAGTATGTAATGACTCCTTAGCCAAAGAATATGTGTAGTCATGACTTGAGGATTTTATTGAACCCTGAAGAATGGTCAACAAGTAAACAATGTTTTGATTTTTATGTACTAGGGGAATTAATAGGACAGATTGAATATCTAGAGAAAGAAGAAATCTATAGAGGTTAATGACTGCTTAGGGCTGGGGAAATAAGAGGCCATACCTAAAATATCGGGCTTCTTTTTGAAGCAATGAAGATGTAAAATTAACTGGCAATGGTTGCACATATCTATGAATATTCTTAAAAACATCAAATCATTGAATTGCACATACACCTAAATGGATGGATTATATGGCAATTGAATTATATCTGAATAATAAGTCTGCTAAAATACAGTATGTGACCCAGATATACTGTAACTGTTAGCAGATTATTTTAGCTAACAACAGGATGATGTAGATCCCTGAATCGAATTTAGTGGGACAGAGATAAAATAATTTAGAGCAACTGACCCTGTTCTTAACTATAGACTAATAATTTTAGTCCATAATACAAGTCAGATTAATAGAATACATGTCTCTGAACACATAGAGCCAAAACTTCCAGAATGTGCCTCTTTGCATTTGAGTATCCATGTTTTACACTAGAGAAAAGAATCACACCTCTAATAGAGGAGTCTTTGATAACATGCAGAATGACTTTTTTTTTCTGACAATTATCCCATATCTGCTTGCTCCCATCACTGGGTAGGCAATATTTTCTGTAAAGGGAGAGTATCTGTATCTGCCATTGCAGTTTCTCCTATAATTCTTAACCTCAAGCATTGAGCAAGCACTCATTTCCTCTATTCATTTAAAAGTGTGTCTAGTTTGTACACTAATTTATCAGATCAGTTCTTTTTTCATTTGTTTTCCATAAGATTACTGCTATTAAAATTATTCTCTTTGGACTTTCTCGTTCTCTCCTGTACTATAGCTACATAAAAGTTTCTCTTCAAACTGTCATCCTGGGAACTTGAAAATAGATCAGCTGTTTTTCCTGTGTCCATGTTTTTCTTGGCGTTCAGTGCTGGGTTGAGCGCATGGAGCACAGCTCTCGGCCCTTCCAGAGTGTGGTCTCCTGGCCACCTTGTGTGTCCTCCTCATTTTCCTGTTTAAGAAAACTAATGTTTTATAGAACTTTACACTATACCTTTTCTTTCCTTTCAGACATAACGAAGCTCCCATTATAATCACATTATTTTATGTGATTCCATACTTCACTTTTTTGAATAAATAATTTGAACCTTCATTTCTGTACACCTAAGACTTTAGAAACACAAAAGTGATATTAAATATTACATGTGTTACCAGTCACATTTAGTAATGAATTTGCAACATGTTAAAAAAAAGTCATTGATTTTTAGTATGAAAAGAGTTTTCTGAAGTAAAGACCATTTTTTATAGTTTTCAAGTAAGCAGATAATTCAGAAGAAGGGCTCAGTGGAATATGGGCCCTGACTTAACTATGTACCAGCTTATATAATAGCCCTTTTTTACAAATGAAAGAGAAAACAAACAATTGCTTTTCTTAATAGTAGTTTACAAAGAAAACCCTTTGGTAACAAGATCCAGAAAGCATCAGCTCTGGCGCTTGAATCCCCCAGTGTTTTACAAAATTTGTCTTTTCATATTTTACATCACTGTGCATATAAAAGATCAATTTGGTGTTTTTCAAAATTGTTCCTTATCATTTCAAATTAAAAAACATGGGCACACTCACAAGCTCATATAGGCTGTTTCCAGCGGGTTTCTGTGGCTTAGGAGACCCCACCAGCCCAGTGCCTGCTGGTGCATCATACTGATCAGCAGCCAGCTTTCCATGGCAAGGATTGACCACCTCGTGGGATCTAAAATTTAAAGGGGGAAAAGTGAGTTGTGACTTGTTAACTATGCTGACTGCCCCATTTTGCTTGGGAATTGGAGGGCACTTAGGACTGGTTTCTGTGGTCATTGGAGTGTGGTTAAAATTCCTTTGCAAGTAGGAGGAGGAAGAGAATTTTACTAACACTGATAATACTAACATATTTAATTTAAGCATCAAAGGAAATTGCTCTTGTGGACTTATATTTAGAACTCCTAGAGGTTGAAATTGTCAGAAGGCCGTGTTTGGAAGACTGTCATGTTGGTTTTACTGTGTTCCAGAGAACTAGTCCAAGTAGAACCACAAGGCTGCTGTGCTGCATGTAGACGTTGTTGAAACGTCTCCATAGTGCCGTGGTGCCTCACCCAACACAACACTGACAGTTTTAAAGCGCTTGTTCCTTTAAACGAGAGAAACAGAGGGCCATACTTAACCAAGAGCTAATGGCAGCATGGTCATTGTTTCTGTTAAGCTGAAAAGAATGTTAAATAATTTGTGTGTGCTTATTTGCAGTTGGCAGCCAGAGAGGCAGATTCCATTCCATGATGTGAGATTCCCACCACCTGTAGGTTATAATAAAGATATAAATGAAAGTGATGAAGTTGAGGTAAGTTTCCTCTGCCTTCAAGTTATGAAGTACTGAAGGAGCAGACACATTTAATTTTCCACTGCCTTTTGTCCCTCTAGTCTTTACCATGGTCTAAAAACTAACTAGTGAATGAATTAGCTATGATGGACTTGGGCAGAGACTGAGCCATCTTAATAATGCTAGGAAATCACACATGAAGTGGCTGCACAGTTCTCGGGACCTCTGTGAAAGCCACTGCTGACTCCCTTTGCGCACTAGGACACCTTTTCCCCTTCCTCAACCTCTTGAATGCCGTGTTAGTAGTTTGCCACCATGTCCCGAAGTTAAGCAGAGTGGATTTGAAAAATTAGCATGACGAAGAAAATTATTCCTTGTAATAGAGTAATAGCCATGAATTTTGCTAAAGTAGCAGTAAACTTTCGCAACATTTTTAAAAACAAGGTTTAGTGTATACGCACCTGCTCGTCTGACATGGAGGCCTGACCAAAAGGTGCCATGGAGATGTGCCAGGTTAACAGGAACATAGAAGGGAAAAGGTGAAGTAGGGGCTCGGGAAGGCCTCTGTCTTGGCCTGTGTCCTTTTATCTACAATTTTAAAAGTGGAAATAGGATGAAGTGTTACATATTTACTAAAAATGTGCTCATAAGCTACTAGGTGTAAGGGACTGGGTTTGAATTTGTGAGGGATTGCAGCAGGGAACAGAACATTGTCTACATTGGAGGACCTTCACCTGTCTACTGGCCCAGGAGACCACAGTCTTCCTGAAGGCTAGGATCAGGACATTTGGTCTGTCTGTGTGGCGAGTGCGCATAGTGGTGTTTGGATGGCTGAAGTGGACTTTTTCCTAACTTCGTACCTTGGCAGGTGGTGCCCAATGAGATACTATTGGTAGAAAGATCTTATTCTGACCTCAGTTATGGCTCTGGCTGGGCTAAAACTGAAATGGATTGACGGTGACAAGAGGGAATATAGATAGGCTAAATTAAGTTGTATTTAGACATAGTATTATAGGCCCATTAACTTAGGTTGTAACAGGGAAGCAAGGAAAGTCTTTTGTCTATATCAGGAATATAATAATGATGGATAAATTATACTTTTCCCCCAATTTAGTCATTTAACAGATGGTGACCAGTAAGATGCTGTTACTAGGATGATTTCATTATACTGTATAAGTTAACTGAGGATATTTGGCAAGAGCAGAGTAAAGGCAATGTGATGGGGCAAGAAGGAAAAGTAGATGGAGCTCAGTTATGTTTAATCACTGTATATTACAGACTTAAGCTTCCACTGTAAATGGGAGGAGAGATGTGGATCCCGAGTGTCTTGTCAGCCTTAGGCTGTGTACCTCTTTCCTCTCCTGTCTTCTGCCCGTCACCTCCCTTGCATTCTCCTTACCTTTCTGCTTCCGTATTTGCCTCTTGCTCTATGTTTATGCTGTTTTCCTATTGACCTTCACTTGCTAGTGTCGTCAAAAAAGTTTCCATGTGGGACATCCAAAGTGAACTTTCAAGTGGTCACCATCAGTTAGAAGCACTGGCCCACAATGTATGAGACAGAAAGCTGGTGTCAGAGGCTTGCCAGTGTGAAGCTGTCCATTTTAGTGAATAAGAGCCAGGAAATAAGAGAGTGACCGAGGGTCTGCCCACTGAGTCCCCCAGGAGACATTAATGTCAGGGTGGTGCCCTTAGGCTGAGTGGTCATTGGCCTTACCCAGTTAGTGATCAAGCAGCCAGGTAATACACCAAAAGTCGATAACTTGGAATCGGTTATTTACTTAAAAGAGTAAAACAAAAGCCAGCATGGGCATTGTTAGATACATATTTTTACTTGCAGAACACTCAAGGAGATATGCCCAGATTTATGAAGTCAGCTTTTTCTGAGAATTCATTTTCAGAGTGCTAATTACTACTGAGTTAAAATTGAGGAAGGCAACTTTTTACAAAACTTTCCAAGGTGTTCAATTGGTTTCTGACTATGCATAACTGGGTTTAGCTGTAAGGGGTTACAGTTTGACCTAAGCTATACAGTATGCGCACTTGGAGGACACCAGAGTACGCTTTACAAAATTTTTCCTCAATGTCTGATAATCTACAGATTCTGAATGATATTAATCATCAATTGTTCTATGTTGTAATTTTTATGTAGGTTTATTCCAGAGCAAATGAAAAAGAACCTTGCTGTTGGTGGTTAGCTAAAGTGAGGATGATAAAGGGTGAGGTAGGAAAATGCATATTTAAATTTTTTCTTATAATACTTCTTTTTTCTAAACCCAGGTACTCTGCATTTTGGTCTGTATTTCCTTTTTAAAGTAATATCTGATGATTTATAAAAATGTTGTCTCTGTGTTCAGTGTGTTTCATGTGTTTAAGTTGATAATTTCTCCTTTCTAAAAAATCTAAAAATAACTAAATAGGTGTGTCTTGAATTTTTTCTTACTTTAAAAGCTATGACCCGCAATGACTTTTATTTATTTCTCTTAGTTTTATGTGATAGAATATGCAGCATGCGATGCTACATACAATGAGATTGTTACCATTGAACGTTTACGATCAGTTAATCCCAACAAACCTGCCACTAAAGATACTTTCCATAAGATCAAACTGGATGTGCCAGAAGATTTACGACAAATGTAAGTTGCTATGCAAGAAATACGGACAAGTTGCAGGTGAAATGCAGTTAATTTAAAAGAAATGTAAACTTCAAAGCATAAGAATCAATTTTTTAATTCTGTGAAATTTGGCAAAGGTGGTTTGGTTTGCAAAAGTAGTGAAAAACCTCATTTAGCTTTATTCAGTTACATAATCAAACCAGCATTGATCTTGTTTAAATTCACTTGGCTATCTACTTAGCTAATGTACATAACACGTTTGTATTCTAAAATAAGCTAGCTTTATTTCGCAGCTGATAAATCAAATTCTAGACAAATTTTCCAGGTTTTTTCCTTTCAGCTAATATTTTCAGGTAAGTATATAATAAGTAGAACTAAAAAAGCCTTAAAAGACCATTTCTGTATTAGAATCCTTGATCTGGAGTAATGCTTGAAGACTTTTTAGATTAGAGGTTCCTTTTTTTAAATACTTCATCAAGGTACAGTTAGTTTGATTTGGACACATCACATTTTAGATAAGTATTAACTTGTATGTTACATGATATAGAGACCCTGCTTTTTGAGTCTAGAGATTGTGTCTGTATATGTGTATGTGTATAAATTTTTGTGGATTTTTGAGTCATATACATTTCTCCCCTTTGGTCAGCAGTTTTTCTTCAGAAAAGAAACAACAACCCCAAAAGTTTCCAGCAGTCGACTCAAACAATTTATTGACATCTTAAAGAATTAAAATCAGGAAGCCTGTAAAGTGCATTCCCTAAATCTGTCACTTTGCTCACCAGTAATCATTGAAGGGCATAACTGATGTTAAATATTGAATGCTTGATTAGGCTATTTCAGAAATAGACACAGCACAGAAACTTAACTTTTACATGGAGGTAGCGTATTTCTCATAAGTTAGATTTAATATGAATCCATGGTACAGATCGCTTTACATGCATTTATGCCAGTAGCTGATAATGATCTCAGCTTCACAGTGGGTATCCTCTTTGTTTCTAGGTGTGCCAAAGAATCGGCACATAAGGACTTCAAAAAGGCCGTCGGCGCCTTTTCTGTAACTTATGATCCAGAAAATTACCAGCTTGTCATTTTGGTGAGTATTTTTGAAGATCTCTCTTTTGGTGTATTTTATTCGGGATACTTGCTTTGATAATGAAGGTGTCAATTTATATTCTCTAGTCTATCAGTGAAGTCACCTCGAAGCGAGCACACATGCTGATTGACATGCACTTTCGGAGTCTGCGCACTAAATTGTCCCTGATACTGAGAAATGAAGAAGCCAGCAAGCAGCT
Source organism: Condylura cristata (assembly GCF_000260355.1). Classification (NCBI taxonomy): domain Eukaryota; kingdom Metazoa; phylum Chordata; class Mammalia; order Eulipotyphla; family Talpidae; genus Condylura; species Condylura cristata. The sequence goes on from NW_004567120.1 coordinate 39,437,948, forward strand.
AGAGGTATGTGGCTTTCCCTAGCACTGCTTATAAGACCATTTAGAAATAACTACACAGCTAACAGAATTTGAATATGGGCAGCTTGTCCTTGGTTTATTGGTTCTTGGCAATTCCATATGTTCTGTAGTTTGGAAAATTAAATTGTACCAAACATGCTAAAGTTTTGTGCCTGGCTTTTCAAAATTAAGCAACAGTTTAACGTATCCTAAGGGATTTCTGGTCAATTCACTTTTACTAGAAGTTTGTCAAAACTGCTAATAAAATGAGGTAATGCTTCTCCCATATAACATGTTGTCATTATTAAAGTACTAGAGAGTATTTAAATATCTAATCATATTCCTTTCATTATGTATGTTTATCTCTGTTTAAAAGGGTATAGAGCTTCATTCTAATTGGTTGTCACTCTTTAAAACTCCTGTCTTCAGATTCCTGCCAGAGGCTATTTCCCTAACTTACTATTTCGTCTCTTAAGGTGCATTTTATCTACTTTTATTAATCTTCCAATAATGCTCATCACCATACATTTATTTTCATTTATAACTATCTGGTTACTTCCATCCATTGCCATAGACACTAAGTGGTTTTAAGCTTAATATGCCAACTCAAGTATATTACTGTTAAATTCCGGACGTGTCCTCGTCATTACTCATGTCATTAGAGGGAAAACACCATGCAGTTGAAATAGTAAAGACAAAAATGGAGTTCCAGTCTACATTTTCAGAGAGAAGGTAGTTAAGGTTGAATTCTTGCAAACCCCTGTGAAACTTGGTGCCTGCCACTTTGATGTGTGATTGCTGAGCTGTTAATAGGAGAGGAGAAATTCATCTCTCCTTTTGCTGCTTTTCCTTATGACCATGAAGGTCTGTTTAAAAGATTCTACTCTCATTCTTTCTTGATGTCCCTGTGTTCACAAGTTTGTGGTTTCTTTAGCAATTCTATCATATACTATAAGGCTAGAAGAGCCTCCTTATTTTCATTGAGTATTACAGAAACATACTCGTATGCCTCTTCTTAAACATTTAATTTTTCTTAAATGACATGTTATACCTTTGGCTTACTATTTACCAGTGGGTTTTCAATTAGAAGATTAAACCAGGTAAATAAACCCTGATAGATTTTATTACTCTGATCTATACCAGTGGTATTAATATTTTTAAAATTGTTTATAGTAGTTAGACTCATTTAATGATCAGGTGTGTTGATAACAAGAAACTAGTGTGCATGCCTATCTTCCTTCCCACACTACTAATATTAAAGAAATTCACATTCAGATAAGAAATTTCCATTTTTCAACATGAGCCACTAATATGTTTGGTTTTCATTAATGGCATGCTAGAACTAAACATTTAATTCTGATAATACTATTTTCAAAGAGCAATTATCCACAAGTTGGGGTGTCTGTAAATTGGTACCGTCATCACCAAATATTTGAAAGAATTAATCTTACTTGTGGATCCAGATCACAAGGTTTTACAGACTCTGATTTTATGATGCAGTTGCATATGTAAGATAAGATGTAAATCTTTGACATTCAGTAACCATTCAATTTATTGATGGTACAAATAATTTTTGTAGTTCTTTTTGTCAGGTTGAGTGGGTAGTAGAGTATTGTTTTAATTCTGTCACTTCATCAAAGGGATGTCTAGACCACTTTACATAGTGATAAATCATAAATGGCATTGTTTCTGGGGGGGGGGAATTTATATAGTAATATCCTTTAATAAGAATGAAGTGAAAATATAATTTTCTGTAAAGCTGATAATATGTTTTGTTTTTCTTTTTTTACTTAAATATATTGAGTCTGTCAGACCCAGTGAACTGGTCTTTATATGGGAACATCAGCTCTGCTTCTTAATTATCATTGATATCATTGGTTAACTAAGGCAGCCTTGCAAATAGGTTTCTCAAAAGTTACCTTGGAAAATTGTCAACAAGCTTTTTCATGTTACCAAAAAAAAAAAAAATCAAATGGCATAGACCTTCAGTAACCTACAAAATGTGTGTATGCTGATGCTATGGGAAATACTTGCTAAAACTTGTTAGTTTTCAACTGAAACTAATTTATAGGCCCCTAATACACAGGGTCAAAATAATTTACATGGCTGGCCTAAATATAATTGTTGTAATAGTTGGTAAAGGATACTGATCAGGTGTACATTTCTCTTCAGAGTTCAAGGCAACTTGCCTCAAGGTTTCATGAACAGTTTATCGTACGAGAAGATCTGATGGGTCTAGCTATTGGTACTCATGGTGCTAATATTCAGCAAGCTAGAAAAGTTCCTGGAGTCACAGCTATTGATCTAGATGAAGATACTTGCACATTTCATATTTATGGAGAGGTAAATATTTTGCTAGTTTTTGTTTTGTTTTGTTTTTGTTGGTTTTTTTTTTTTTTTTTTTTTTTTTGCTAAACTCACTGTTTCAGATTGTGCATCATTTATCTTGAAACATTACCCTCTCTTTATTAGGACCAGGATGCAGTGAAAAAGGCTCGAAGCTTTCTTGAATTTGCTGAAGATGTCATACAAGTTCCACGGAACTTAGTTGGTGAGTCAGAAACTGCTGTTGACACATACTACGAAAACAAAAGCTAGACATTTAATTTACACTGGTAGAATTCCATCTTCCTTCACTCAAGGGGTCACTTAATCAAAGCGTAATCTTTGAAATTGATCTGTTGCTAGAGTGTACAGAAAGTATTTGGTAAAATACTCAGATTACATTTGCAGAAGGTATGCAAAAGGTAATGCTTTATTTCAAAGCTACTGGTACCTGGGAGGAAAATATTTGCATAAGCCCTTCACTGTACATTGTACTCTTCTTTAAACTGAATGTCTTTCCACACACAGTGAATGCCATTTGGGAACTTTGCAGTTTGGAGTAGAGTGGTGTTTGCTTTCTTTTATGGGTCTGTAAAATTACAGTGTCCTTGATTGTGTTGGGATTGAAGGTCTGAAAATCTGTAGGTCATTTCAATCTAGTTCAGTCCCAAAGCTGCAATTCCCCTCCACTTCCTCCCTGCCCCCGGGCTCTCAGGCTTTCTAAAAACTGAGCAGGAGCTCTTTGTGTTGACTTGAGCGCCTGTCCTGTGACTCTCACCATCATGAGTGCAAGCAGACTCCTAGGGACTCTTCACTAGTCCTCTCAATTGTTCTTTAGTAGAACATAACAAAACAAGGTACAGTTTTAGTAGAACATTGCGTATGTTTGTAGTTTATGAGTAACATTGGGATGTACCGTCTACACTTTTTGTTTTAATTTGGTATTATGACTGGTAATAAGTAATGCATGCCTCTTGGAAATGTTCAAGAAGAAAACAAAGGCTTTCCGAGCTTTTTGTTCACATAGTTTCAGACCCACTTAACCTGCTTCTTTTTGGTCAACATTGAATAATAAATATGTTTCTGTGTCATTAGAAAATACTTGGAATGTTTTTCTCCCAAAGAAAATTAGTTTGAAGGTAAAGTATAAATACTAGTGAAACAGTGCAGAATTATTCAGCGATATACTGCAGACAACTGCAAGCCATGACTATGTGATGTTAGTGAGGTAACTTGCACACCAGTTGCATAGGAGGAAAATGTTTGTAACACTATCCTGATGACCTCATGATAAGGAGGCTGCACATGATGTTCTCCTTTTTTGTAGTTACGCAGCCTCATATATGGTATAGCTAGAAAAGTTATTTTAAATTTAAAAATTTCTTATACAATATAGCTAATAGACATTTTTTCAAAAGATTTCAGGTGGAAAGTTAGGCTTCAGGTAGAAAGTTGGGCATTGGTTTCATTAAAGAGTCTTACAGATGGTATGGTGGTGGGGAAAGTTCTTGGAGCGCCAGATCTAGAGTTCAGTCCCACTTAACTTTTTAGTGGCTGTTTGATCTTACACAACTGACTTAGGCTCCTTGAAGCTTATTTTCCTCACCTGTAAAACAAATGTGACAGTGTTCTCGTCAAAACTTGTTGTAATAGTTATATGGGAAGGTGTCTGACTGGATGTGTGTGTCTCCTGAGTTCTAAGCATAGTAAGGGACTCTAAATGTTAGCTCTCATTCTTTCCCCTTGTTCATAAATGATTTTATCTTGTTCATAAAGCAGAACTGAAGTAGCTGTTAATTTGTATTGAGAAATAACTGTACTGTAGCATTGGATTATTTGATTAAAAATAAATTTTACCTGTTACCTAGAAAGAAGATACCAGAAGGGATCTTTCATGAGAAAGGGTGCTGAAGTACAATGAACTTGTTTTTTTGTTTACAGTTATAAAATAGAAAATGTTGTGTCAAAGATTTCCCACCCCAACACAGGGAATGTTGGGAGTTTTCAGAAAGCATTTTTGTGTAAAGGTTGTGGCAGGCCAGATCTTTGGGGAAGTATGTAATGAGTGTTGCATGAGTTCTCTCTGAGTCCCACAGCATAATTATGATCACTTTATTTCTCACACTTTAATATGTATACGAATTTGTCTTTTCTACAAATTGGCTTGTTCTTCACCTACTTCAATAGTGAATGGTTTAATCAGTCAGCTACAGTTAAGACACTATACTTAGGATAGTTAAGATATGAATAGAAACACACCAAAGTCTTATTTTTATTGCTGCTAACTTATTTAGACCTTTATTAAAATTAGCATTAATTTATGAAAATATGTGAAATTAATATGAAAATTAGCATTAATCTGTAACAGATTATTTTACAGATTAAAAATAAATTGTGGGAACACTCCATGTAGCTCTCTTCTCCAACCCCACCTCCCTTTTCATTTGAAGAGAAGAGCAGAAATAAGTGACAAAATGACCTAGCTCAGGAGTTCTGATTCAGTGCTGGTGAAGGTGTTCCCTCACTGCTGACCAATCAGACAAGATGGTGAGAGTGATAAGGCCACCACACTGGTGCCAAGGCTGGTTCACTGTGAAGACCATCAAATCTTGGTGTGAGAAGGCTGCCCCTTGGGTTCTTACCTAGGGTTGGTGCAAAGCAAATCTTGGCTTCCAGTTTTCCCTTATCCCTTCCTTAGGTGAGGTGGTAAGAGAAGCACATAATGGACATGGCCAGTTCCAGGGTGCTTTGTAGGTATCTTGGAACACCCTTGGAATCGGATGTAAGTCACAGTCCTAGAATCAGTAGCTATTAACATTTGCAGTGCCTTGCTTTACTCTATGTGTGATGATGGCCCTGAAAAATAGTCATTTCCTGTTTAAGTATATAATTGGATTTTATACAGCGAGGGAAAGAATTGAGTGCCTATCCCTTCACTGGTATGTGAAGTCTTTGGAGTTTTAATAGATGTTATTGAATAATATTTAATTTTTGTTACTGTTTTGCTTTATCTTAAAATGTCTTTTAACTCTTTCACTTTTTAATATACTCATGTAATCTGTGAGTAATGCATAGGAGCACTACTCGATTAATGCATGGGCCTCAAGAATTTGTGCTTCTTTGAGATGTATATATATGTATATATACTTACTGAGATGTATATATACTTACTGAGGTCAATTTTAAAGCCTAGAGTGTATTTTGTAAATAGGACACAGAATTCCCAAAGAATTTACCATGGGCAAAGTAACAGACTTAAATCTGGCACAATCAGACAATTTATTTGAAATTGTCAAATAAATAAGCCAATGTATTTTCTATTATCTACTTTTTCCCTTAATTCCTTTTGTAAAACTTTGCAGAAAAAGTACTGCATATCACTGGACCAGCAAGTACTGAAGTGGTCCTGTTTATAAAAATAAGAACCTATCCCTGCGGGGATTACAAATGAGATGGTTAAAAAAAAAAAAATGTACAAAATGATGTAAAAATAAACTGTTATAAAAAATTAAAAAAAGAACCTATCTTTGAACTGCCTACAAAATTTAAAATTTCCCATCCATCACATGAGTACTCATTAACTCTACTACCTGCTTGTCTGAATTTAAACAACAATGACCTAATAAAAACAGAAAGCCAGTTTAATTCCCTTGGAAAATTCAGCTCTGGTTTTGAGGTCTCATAGTCTGATATGCCTACAAATTCCTTTACAGACACCTGTGCATACTTGCCTATGTATGTGTGGCCTTTGAGGCAGTGCTCTGCCTTTTGGTCAGGTTGCTGCCTCCTGATTGCCTCCCATCAACTCTTGTTTCTTTGAGTATTGGCTTTCAAGAGGCAGTGAGTAGCTGGACCCAGGCGCCAGTAACTGTGTGTGTGTGTGTGTGTGTGTGTGAGAGAGAGAGAGAGAGAGAGAGAGAGAGAGAGAGAGAGAATAGTTCACGGTGGGGTAGGGTGTGCTTACTGGTTTGATGTATGTTTTTCAAAAAAAATCAAACGTGAATTATTCTTTTTTTGACTTAGGCAAAGTAATAGGAAAAAATGGAAAACTGATTCAAGAGATTGTGGACAAGTCAGGAGTTGTGAGAGTGAGAATTGAGGCTGAAAATGAGAAAAATGTTCCACAAGAAGAGGTATGTTCTAGTGAATATGTTCCTAGTTTGCCCAGTGAAACGTCAAAGTTTTTGTTTGCTTTACTTGACACAACTAATTTAGAGGTCTCTGTAATATGCACCTCATGTGAATGCCAGTGAGTGCTCTCATATGCACAGCTTCTCTCCTCCAAAGCAGTGACTTGGGATCAGTCACCTTTACCCCTTTACATGTGATTTTTCAGTGAAAATTTAAAATGGGTCATCATGAAGGGGAAAATTGTAAAAAGTACTTCTCAGATATCAATATTGCTGTCAGACAAAATTGGGACACAGGTTACATTTTCTAGCTTTACTCTTCCGCTGCTGTAGTTTTGTGTATGTGTGTTGATTTTGTATACTTCACATTTTTTCTGGGCATAATATCCCAATTTTTAAATTTGATAATCCTCACTTTTATCTTCACAAATAAATGCTTTTTGGCGGTGACCTTTTTTTTTTTTTTTTTAAAGATTTATTTATTTATTCATACAGAACTGGGGTACAGGCCAGAGGCTCAGGGGCGGTGAGAGGCTTCACCAGAGACAGAGTGGGGAGCAGAACAGGCAGATCTACGAAGTACACTGCTGAGGGAAGCAGCGGGCGGGTCAGGAGAGGTCTGGCTTGCCATGTGGTCTCCTCCGGGGCAGGTGGCAGGCGGGAATCGAACTCATGCGGAAGTGGCCTCAGATTCTCAGTGCTGCGCTTTAACCCGCTGCGCCACCAGGGAGGGCCCTTGGCGGTGACCTTTTTAAAAATTAATTTATTTATGCCATACAAGAACTGGGGTGAAGGTCAGAGGTGTGTGGGGAAGGGGTTGAGTGGATTCACCAGAGACAGAGTGGGGAGCAGAACAGGCAGATGGACGAAGTACACTGCTGAGGGGAGCAGTGGGGGAGACAGGAGAGGTCTGCTGTTCCCTGTGGGTCACTCCTTGGCCAGGGATTGAACTCATGCTGCAGTGGCTATGGATTGCTTCATAGTGCTGTGACTTAACCTCTTGAGCCACCAGGGAGGCCCAATTGTGACTTCTAAAGTATGTGTGGGAGTAGCAGACTGATGAGGTGCTCTTCTGTGCTGATTCAGATCTTGGTCTCCCCAAATCGCTCATTTTCACATGTTGTCCAGCCCTTTTTTGTGAAAAGGTTCTTTTTCTTTTTAATTGATACAGTACAGTATTTTGTTTGGTGTGTGTGTGTGTCCATGTCCTTCTTATCCCCCCCAAATTATAATATTGAGGTGAACTACATTTACATCTTTGATTCTGCTGCATGAGTTACAGGTTCAGATCTCTACAGACATACTTGTGCACTTTCATACACTGCCCACTTCCACTGCCCAACTATCCTCTACCACATTCCCCTGGGCCCTTTCTAGCCTTGCTTCCTCTACTCCACCTCCTTCCACCTGTGGTTGCCTCAGTCAGAAGCTAAGAGTTTATCATTGGTTTGGTTTTGATGGACCTTTTGCTGTGTTCCACTGTATTCCACATGTAAGTGACACCATCTGGTGTTGTGTGTCTTTCTCCTTCTGATTTGTTTCACTTAGCATTGCCCTCTCCAATTCCATCCATGAACCATGGATGGAAAACATTCTTTTGGATGAAGCTAGGCCTTTTAGGACTTTTATTGCATAATTTTTGCATTTTCTAATTTTTTTCTGCCAAAAACTGTTTATCATTTATATTCTAAAAATATGATCAGTAATGCAATGATGGAGCTAACTACAGTATTTTTAAATTGGTCCTATTTTTCTCTTTTGTATTTTGTGTTTTTACCAAGGAGATTATGCCACCAAATTCCCTACCTTCCAGTAATTCAAGGGTTGGACCTACTCCCTCAGAAGATAAAAAACATATAGATATAAAGGAGAACAGCGCTCATTTTTCTCAACCTAACAGTACAAAAGTCCAGAGGGTAAGAAATATTTGTCACTTTGAATTATACTAAAAGTATTTTCTTTGGCTAAAATGTCGCAATTGGTGTTCCGTGTGTTTTCTCTGGTCAGGCTTATAGGCTAACAATGTTCTATTTATTTCAAATCTGATTGCCCCCTTATGCGATAATTCAAACCAAAGTGATACCTGCTTTTCAGTTTATTCACAGTGACAAATCTTATGCTGTATGCATAAAACACGGGGTTTAATGGTCATGTTTTTCTTTTGAGGGAGGACATTTATTCCTCCCTGCTGTTATCTCTTGAAATGTTTAGGGTTTTAGTAGCCAAATATACCTTCTGAGATGCACTACTTAGCTTCTGTGCCCGTATCTTAGAGACTGGTTTTCAGAATTTGGGATAACCTATTCATAGGTGGCTGGGTAGTCCTGCGTTCAGCTTCTGTGTACCATTCGTTATAGTTAATGACATCACTTGCATTCCTATTCTGCTTTCGGTGTTAGTGGTTTCATCCGTTGTAGCAGGAGAATCCCAGAAAGCTGAACTCAAGGCTTTGCAGGTAGGAAAACATTCCTTAAAAAATACATTGTAATTTCATACTTACTGTTTATTCCGAAGACTAGAAATGATCTTCAGGGTGTGGGGATGCTGGAGCAGCGTTGGTAGGTATATGGATCCATTACCCTGGGGAGAAAGCTCACATCTTCCCTGTTCCTTACAAGGCTTTTCTTTCACAGTCTCCTGTCCAGTATCATTTCTCACTCCTTCACTTGCATTCCAGAGAAGCTTCCACCATAGTGAAGTACTAAAAGTGTTCTAAACTGTCACACATTGTCGCTTCTAGATGTGACACACATTTCCTCAGCCCAGAGCACTCTCTCATCCAGCTTGTGCCTCATTTTGACTTGACTGTTTGTATAGCTTTCCTTGTGTACTTGCCACACATCCCCACCCCCAACTGGCTCAAGCGCTTTCTCCCTTTCACATCACCATGTTCATCCCCATATTCACCCCCATCGAACACGTACTACGTTAACATTTACTTGAAATCCTCAGCCCCGTTGTGAGGTTCTTAAGAGCAGGGCTCCCTACTGGCCATTGAGAGCTATTCGTGGAGAAACTGTTAGGAAAGGCAAACTGTGTATGGTATAAGGAGGAACGTTATTGCAGGTGGGTGTTCCCCTCCACTGGGCAGCCCAGATTGCACCTAGTACAGGGAATTGCTTTTCTTGACATCCATGTTGAAGGTGGCCACCATTCTGCTCTTTGCTGCCTTCGTGTTAATTGATTCTCCTGGCCCATCAGCCACGTGCTTGAATGAGAGTACCACTGGGGCACGCGGACAGATGGCAGCTTCAAAGAGAAATGATTTTCCCCAACGTCATCCTACCTGAGTCTGTGTGACATAGGGCTTCAAAGCTTATTCTGGTCACATGTGCTCCAGCAGGAAGGGCACAGCTAACTGCTTTGTAACAAAGTCGTCTTGGGCAACGACTCAACAATCAAAAATGTTTCCGAGAAAAGATGTTATCTACACGCTAATTATTTCCATAGCTTGTATATTGTTTGATGGAAAAAATTCGTCTAAAGTCCCCACAGATTTTCTGTGGCACCTGACTCTTCAGGTGGTCGTGCTACTAGGAAGTATTGCTTTACCTGCCAGGTGGAGGTCAGTCTCCCGACAGTTTCTAATTGTTCAGTTTTGTTCCCCATCGACAGCCACAGTCCCGTGGAAGGAAAAGGAAAAGAATCTACCCAAGCCCCATATGCCTTGGCAGATGGGGGTGTGCTGGACCGAGCGGCCTAGAGCAGCCTGCGGTAGTCTCGCCTCCCAGCGAAGGCTCTATACAGAAGAGGGGGATTTTGTAGCAGGATTTTTTTTGGCTTCTCGCACTTAGAAACTTCACCTGGGAAGGTTATGGTTGCCTCAAAGCTACTGTCTGCCTTTTGTAGGTTGCTTGTGAAGATCAGCAGCCATGTGGATGACCGAATATTCTCAACTTTGTCGTAATGGCCAGATGTTAGCTTGCACAGCCATGGCTAAGTTTCCCTATAACTTATGACAAAGGATAGTTGTATTCTCATGTATACTGATGACTGAGAAGAATACATTTTTATTCCTTTTCAGAAATTATCCCTACGTAAAAAGTAGTGTTAAAAAGCAAACTTTTGATGATTCAAGCTTTTACAGTTTTCAGAGTTCATCATTGAAATTTATTTGGGCTAAATGTAATGTTTATCAATATACCTAGTTTTTCCCCTCACAGACTACTTGCTCAGTACACTTCAATATATTCTAATTTAGGTGTCTTGTTTATACTCTGCTGACTTCGCAAAATAGATTTAGTTTCTCCTTTTGTACTCCAGTATCTAAGTTAATTCTTTAAAATGCAATCCAGATAAAACCTGTGGTAAATGAGTATAATAGTATTCCTTTAGTTTATGCGTCTTATGTTAAGGCTTGTGAAGTTGCTATATTACTCTGTCCTTATTCACAGTAAATGTATAAATTAAGCCAACCACTACTTTTTTGGTCATGTTTTGATTCCAGTTTTCGGCAGATATTTGTGTGCCTACTGTTTGTAGGACCCGGTGCTAGGGATGGGATTGTGATTCTTTGCATTGTGCTTTTTTTTTTTTTCCCAGATGAAGCCGTCATTCATTTTATAGGATTATTGTCACTTTTTTTTTTCCAGGGTATGGTACCATTTGTTTTTGTGGGAACAAAGGACAGCATCGCTAATGCCACTGTTCTTTTGGATTATCACCTGAACTATTTAAAGGTGAGAACAGGAAGATCTTTACCTTGTAATCCTTTCACACTAAAATAGTAACTCCATAGTAAGTCTTTCAGCAGCTAGGGTTCATTTTAGGCTGTGCATTATTACAATGAATGACCTATAGAAGGTAATAGAGAAAATATTTTGTCTAGCTTGTTATATCCCTTCTTAAGTATCAGCATCCCAGTTCTCAATACATTCTATTTCCCATTATTCTTTTGTTAAGCTCATTCATTCAGTTTAAGTAATCTTGCATATAGTTTTTCATCCACTTGATCCTTGGAAGAGACTTTGCAAGTTTTTTCCAGGCTAAATTTTGTGTCTGTGTAACACTTGCCTTTGTCTCCCTTTTATGTTAGTTACATCAAGGAAATCCCAGCCTTTTCTGAAGTCCTCTGTTTAAATGTTTAATCGTAGCTATTTCTCTATACTGCTATGTAAAATATAAATGATTCGTGTCTTCTTACAAATACGCGTTTTAGTTAGTGTTTGTATAACTGTGCCCCTAGATTGCACACGGGAAGGCGGGAGCCAGGAGGCTGCCAGACATGAGGGAAAGAGCACTGGGTTGGCACCTGGCCACTTGCTTCTGGTCTCTACTGCCGTGAGCTAGCCATGTGGCTTGAGGCTGGTTACTTTCCTAGATCAGACTGGATGTCTTTCCAGTCTTGGCCAGAATTTTCTATAATTTCATGAAATGAAATCTTCATATCACTTTTTAGTAATTATTTCTGCCCAGGTGTATGAAAATTGTAACTGGGACTAAGTAGTGTTTCCAAAGTAATCCAAGTTTCCATTTTATTTATGGCTATGCTCTCAAGAATTTTTTCTAACTTAGTCAAAAGAAAATAAAAACAATTTCCACTTGTATGCAAATAAGGAAGGAAAAGTACAGTAGCCAGGCATTCCTCTTATTTTTACAGTCAGTTAATAATTGAAAGTGGGAAGGTTTCATCCAGCAAGGTTTGCATGGATAGGATACCCCTATGAGTTGCTTATTTGTTTTTGTCTTATAGTTTGTTTTTGTGTAATGTCTTGTATGTGTTTTTCTCCACAGTGTTAGCTTTAAAATTATGAACACCTGGAGAGTTAGGGTTGTGTTGTATTAGTCTCTTTTGACTAATACTTTTCTTAGAACTTTTGATTTGTTCTTCACAATTTAGTATCTTATTTTGGTTACCAGCAGCTCTCCTGTTGCCATTCTTTCCATCATCAGATCTTCCCTTGGTTGGGCCTGGCATCTCTCACCAAAAGGTGACTGCTTTGCCCCAGTGGGATAATGTGTACTGCTATTCTGTTTGCAAGAAACGCCCATTCCATGAGTTTTTACTGTACTTTTAGAGTAAGTCGCTCACTCAGCTGCAGTCTGTTTTGCACAAGTTCTTTGTGAAACAAATTGTAGTTCAGAGCATAGATGAAACTCACCTAGGTCCTTTTTTTTAGAAGCTGCCTCAACCAAGCTTTTAGGAACTTAACTTCACAAGGGCTTCTCCAATTAGGTTTCATGTTGAGAGTCCCAATTACAGCTTTTGCTTAAGTGAAACAGCCTGGCACTAGTGTTATAAGGTCCAGTTCCCTGTAGCCAGTACATGGGCAGATTTGAAGGACAAGGGTCAAAATCTGGCTCTTTTCTGGATCAGATAGAACACACAATGGGAAACATTGTGTGCAAGGTCTGTCAGCAGACCCTAGTTTTATGTTTTAGTCAGTGGAATTGATTCTCTTTATCATACTTGTTCTATCAGATTTGTAGTCAACAGGTTTTAAAGGCATGATGTGAGACCACACTGTTCTTGACAGCTATGAAGTAGAAACCCCCCCCACCCCATATAATGAATATATGCGTTTTCAGAAAAGAATTGTTTCTTAATTGCATAATCACATCCAAATCAAATGTTTTTTTAATATATTAACTGGCGAATATATTTCAATAAGATTATATATAATGTGTAATTTTTTAAGGTTAGTTCATTAAGCCTTAAATGTCATTAATCTGTATTCATACATTTAGAATTGTTGTATTCAATATCCTGTCATCAAAAGGTCCCAAAGTTGGCATATCTGATGCTTTAGCAGATTCTATTAGATAATAGTGCTGAATCAAACAGCTTAAAATTCTATTCAGTATAATTTTAATGCTGAATATTTTTGTTCTGTCTCTAATTCTGGACATCAATAATCTGTTACCTGTAGTAAGTTTCTTTTTAAGGAAACCATTCGATTTTCTGATAATTTTGTGTAACTGTTTACTATAAATTTAGAGCTGAAATAGAAATATTTCTAGTATACTTTTTATCTGATGCAAAGGAGAAAGGTATTATTAAGTAAAATGTCAAATTATTTTTACTGTTATCTTGTATATTTTAAATAGGAAGTAGACCAGTTGCGTTTGGAGAGATTACAAATTGATGAGCAGTTGCGACAGATTGGAGCTAGTTCTAGACCACCACCAAGTCGTACAGATAAGGAAAAAAGCTATGTGGCTGATGATGGTCAAGGCATGGGTCGAGGTAGTAGACCTTACAGAAATAGGGGGCACGGCAGACGCGGTCCTGGATATACTTCAGGTACAAACTAAGCATTTTCCTCAGTAACTTTATCTGTTCCTAGACTTAATAGCTGCTAATCGCTAATATTCATTAGAACCCCATTATCTAACAATTTCTCACTACATGGTTTCCAAATCCCAATGGGTCAAATTGTGTTGCAAGAGACATGCAGAATAAAACCTGATGATAACACAGAGTTCACAGGGCAGGTGTGATTTCTGTCCATGTTCTGACTGGGGATGGATTTGCTTAAGCCCTCGTGTGTTAATGACTTTCGTAAGGCCTTTCCTGATTTTATTACTGTATAGCCAAAACCTTTTTCATTTGTGTACTGTGGCTCATTTTTTGTCAGGCATGTGCTGGTCATACTTGCTGGATGGACTGTGTAAATCAGGGGTCTGCATCCTGTGGCTCTCAATGAGGTGATTTTGAGTGGCATGGCCAAAGTCAGCCCTAGGCACAGTCAAAGAAGTAGGCGAAGTTTCTCTTTGCCTCCCCAGCTCTTCTGTCAGTGCTTCTTTCTTCTCTCCCAGTACCTTTCACTGAACGCTGCCCCTACCTCCCAGTACCTACTGTCTTTCTTACCCAGCTGTGTATCTACTATATAACTTGCTAATGATGGTATCAGGTATGATCCATTTCACAACTATTTGCATTTCAAAAAGTAACTCTTTAAGATGGCAAAGCCTCCAAAACCCACAGGAATGAAGCTAGAATGGTGAAGCTATAATTGGCCCTTAGCTCCAACAGAGAAAAAGAAAGGTAGTAGAGTTGATGTTCTGGAGTGGGGGAGAGATACTTACTCTTAAGGCCAACCTTGACTCTTAACAGCTAACCCCCCTACCAGTAGTCAGTTCTTTTTGCCAGTGAAGTGTCCCACCTTACCATGGGACCATCTCCTGCCCCCTATATCATAATCCGGGCATAAGGAGTGATTACAGTAATTCCTTTATTAATGAGAAATGATTCCATTGGGAGGGGAAAGCTGTGAGCCAAGCTTCAGGCAAGCATATCCCCCTTCAACTAGGTCCAGTCCCTGATCACACAAGAGACCCTTCCTTGTTGCTATAGTGGTCTTCTTTACCACCCTGTCAGGTGACTAAAAAGGTATAGGTTCCCTTCTCTCCCTGGGCCAAAAGGAACTCTTTATAGAGGTTTTGTTAACCGAGGTATTGCATTTAACTATTGTAGACAAGTTCCCTCCAGAGAGTGCAGATGTTAAAGGAGCACAGCTGCTTAATGCTTTGCCATGCTCAGGATTGTGGCATAATCACTTAGATGACTAGTAGAGTATCTTTTGACATTTTAAGTGAAAACCAAAGATGTAACCTAAGTTGCCTCAATATTATGAAACCCTTTGTTTTGAATTTAAAGTAATTCGTTTTTAAAAATGAAAGGTGATAATACTCTTTGGGCTTGCAAATTGGGCAGAGTATTGGATTACCCCTGAAACATCTCTGGAAGCTTCTGTTAACCTAACTTTTTTTTTTTAAGTCGGACAACGGTATATAACTTTTAACTCTCGATAGGAACTAATTCTGAAGCATCAAATGCTTCTGAAACAGAATCTGACCACAGAGACGAACTCAGTGATTGGTCATTAGCTCCAACAGAGGAAGAGAGGGAGAACTTCCTGCGCAGAGGGGACGGACGGCGGCGTGGAGGTGGAGGAAGAGGACAGGGAGGAAGAGGACGCGGAGGTGGCTTCAAAGGTACAGAGCTTTCCATGTAAGAAATGGGTGAACTTTGAGAGCAGTAAAGCTCTGCGGCCCACCGTGCTAATTCCATGACATTTTACCAAGAGCTGCTTGTACTGTTGAGTGCCGACCACCACTGAAAGGCGCAGCTTTTCTCTCGTGTGGTAATTGACAGACTTGACAGCCTTTTCCCCTGTGCTTCATCTAGAACTTATGAATAAACAGTTACCTAGCTTAGTTTCTTTGGGGTTCTCAACATAGTACCTGCTAAATCACTAAAACTGATCTTTGACACCGTTGATTTGACTTGCAACACCTGCAGCATGATTTGTTTCTTAATAGTCTGCTAGGTTATTAACTAGTAGGTAACTGGAATCATTTGGTTGTTGACTGCATTTTAGATGTTGTGGTTAGTCTGAATAAATTGGAGGGTGTGGGAATAAAGAACTTCCAATAAACATTTCAATTTCAGTAATGGTTGAACCTTTTGAAAATGTCCCTACAGGAAACGACGATCACTCCCGAACAGATAACCGTCCACGTAATCCCAGAGAGGCTAAGGGGAGAACAGCAGATGGCTCCCTTCAGGTAAACCCATGTGCTGCTTGCATCTCCGTTGTTTCGTTTGTGGTAGCTCGAGATTTGTGAGTCGAGTTTATTTTCACTCACATTCAAAGGTTATACATTTGATTTTATGAAACATTTTTCTTTCAGTGTTACAGTTGTAGGCAATCTTAGTCCTGCTTGACAAATACACAAGACTTTTCAGAGATTATGCAGTTTAACTGCATTTGTCAAGACTTTGACAGCCACATTATAACTTTAATACCACATTGGCCACAATATGGCCCCTCCTCCAGAAGAACGTTATGGAATGTGCTAAAAGACCTGAGTAAACCCTGTGGGTCCCTCGTCCCCTGACTTGCAGGGATAGGGCGTCCCCTTTGAGTGGTAAGGAAAGGCAGGTGTATGTCTCACAGGTAATACTCGTGACAGGACTGATGCTAATCAGCTAGTATCTGGCAAATCAGCCAGCTGCTTGTTCACAGCCAGTCTCTATTGTGAGAATCCTTTCTCCATTTCTCATCAGCTGTGCTGATGAACCCATCGTTAATAAATTTGAAATTTACCCCTAAGCATATCCAGACACCTTTGCTAAGTGTTTTGTGTTGTTTTATCTCATTTAATCTTTCAGCAGCCCCCTGAGGTAAGTAGTTCTATTATTCCATTTTATAGGTGTCAATTAACTGAACTTAGAAAGACACCGTCTTTTGCCAGTTGCCATATAGTCTGCAGTGGAGTGATGTTTGAACCTCATTCAGTGTCTGATTCCCAGAACACTGTTTTCTCCATTTCTACTTTATATTTTTAAGCCAAGCAGTTAGGGCTCCTCCTTGACCACAGAATGTATCAACATCCAAGATGAGTGAAAGATACCTTTCTTAAGAGCAGACAGTTCATGACAAAATATGTGCTAGAATCCATAGCAGTTCTAAGTAGGTGCTAACTCCTGTTGGGTTCTTAAGGACCAGCATAGGAAAGATCTTAGACCTAGATGAAGATTATTGAAGTGATATATGTGCCTGTGTTTGACAGAGGTGTTTAAGACATTTATGTACCAGTTGTTTAACTTCCTGCAAACTGAAATATTAGATGAACAAGGCGGTCTGACCACTTTGGTTTAAAAATCCAGTTATATATTTTTTAAAGATTATTCATACAGAACTGGGATACAAGCCAAAGGTACAGGGGGTGGTGAGAGGTTTCACCAGAGACAGAGTGGGAAGCAGAACAGGCAGATTAATGAAGTAAACTGCTGAAGGGAGCAGCAGGCGGGTCAGGAGAGGTCTGCCGCGCCATGTGGGTCACCTCCGGGGCTGGGGATCAAACTTGCACTGAAGTGGCTATAGCCAGCTTGGAGTGCTGCATCCAAACCACTTGTGCCACCAGGGAGAGCCAGAGTTATACTTTATAATTGCACTTATAATCAAGATGGAACACCAAATAAAAAGGTGTTTTCTATGTACCCATGAGAATAGATCCAAATGAAAACACTGAACCCTGCTGACCATGCATTTGAAATTTTCACCCATGCCTAACACTTAGCACATTCTGAAATCACAGTGAAGCATTTTGAGATAAATATAGCATTTATTTTAAAGCACATAAAGATTTATAATTGTGCTAGGCCCATTGGTCAACATTATCTTCCTTTTCTACAACATCTGAAATTCTCTTGGAAATGTTTAAGTGCTCACTGTTGGCATTAAAAATATTATGCAAATTTTTCAATATTATCTCCTAATTGGATTCATCTCTACATTCTTCTAAGATTGTAGTCGTTATAGAAACTAGTATCTTCAAATTTCCCTTTACTGACTGGCCTTAGTGTTTAGACAGAGTTCAAGTTCTACTGTATTTTTCTACTCTAATATTATGGGAGCTCTCAGGAGAAAGACAATCTTAACCATGGTAATATATAAAAGTAAACTAAAGGTTAATTAATATGTGAATTGAGTCATTAACCTGGGAAAGTTGGAAGAGCTAGATCTTAGAAGGTGTTTCTCCTCATGGGTTTCAAAATCTTTGAAAAATCGCCTATTTTTTAGTTCTAGCATTATAGAATTCTGGTAATCATTTATAATAATTCACTTTATTTGCTTGTTTCTCACTGTTTTATCCTGCTTAGAAGACAACAGTAGCGTTCTGAGTATTTAATCTAAGTTTGGACGCAGTGAGATGACCAATGTGTTCCAGTGACAGAAGAAGAGTATTTTAAAATCACAGACCAAATAAAGATCTTGCTTGACCTTGATTTCTTGTACTTCTCTATTCTTACCTCCATTTTCCCTTTTAATGTGGAATTTACACTTCAGTCTTAAATTTCATGTCAGGCCAATGACAGATTACACTAGGCTATATAGTCTGTGTATATAACAACTGTAACTTGTTTTAGATCAGAGTTGACTGCAATAATGAAAGGAGTGTCCACACTAAAACATTACAGAATACCTCCAGTGAAGGGAATCGGCTGCGCACGGGTAAAGATCGTAACCAGAAGAAGGAAAAGCCAGACAGCGTGGATGGGCAGCAGCCCCTTGTGAATGGAGCGCCCTAAACTGCGTCATGCTGCAGTTGCATTTTCCTAGACCGTTTCCGTACTTCTTATTCCATGTTAGAAAACTTTGTTAGGCCAAAGACAAATAGTAGGCAAGATGGCACAGGGCATGAAATGAACACAAATTCTGTTAAGAATTTTACTTTTTTTGGTTTTGGCCATAAACAGCAATTTTCAGGTTTGCGCAAAAAGCTATCTCAAAATTTGGAAATCTTGCCCCTAAACATACTTAGCACTTCAGAACAGAATTTTGGGTGTTTTTTTTTTTTTTAAGTGCTGCTGAGCAGTGATACTCTTTATTAATTTGGACCACTTCCCTACATTGGTGAGAACTCACCACTATGTTTTCAGTTATTCTGAAAAAAAAAAAATAGCATTTATAGTAACCAAACTTCTGTTTCCAATCTTATATAGAAGTCTCCATGAACTACTATGTCATTTCATGTCCTGTGTCAGTTTATGTTCTGGTCCACTTTTTCAGTATTTTAGTGGACCTTGGGATGTGTGTGATGTGACATTTGTCATTTTCATTAGCAAAAAAAAAAAAGTTGTATGATCTGTGCCTTTTTTATATCTTGGCAGGTAGGAATATTATATTTGGATGCAGAGTTCAGGGAAGATAAGTTGGAAACACTAAATGTTAAAGATGTAGCAAACCCTGTCAAACATTAGTACTTTATAGAGGAATGCATGCTTTCCATATTTTTTTCCTTACATAAACATCAGGTTAGGCAGTATAAAGAATAAGGACTTGTTTTTGTTTTTGTTTTGTTGCACTGAAGTTTGACAAATAGTGTTATTGAGAGGGATGTGTAATTGTTCTGTATAGACAGAAGAAATAACTGTCTTTTCATTTCAGAGAGGCTAAACTGCTTTCAACGCGGAGTAAAATTGTCCTGGTTGAAAGTTAGTAGGACATGCCTGCTCTTTGGCCTGATGACCAATTTTAATGTAGAGCCTTTTTTTCTTTTGCCCTCCCCAAGTTTTGTGAAGTTTTTCATATTTTAATTTCAAGCTTATTTAGGGGAGATAGGAAGGTCATTTCCATGTGTGCATAATAATCCTGTGAAGTACAGGTGCTTTGTCTAAGAAACATTGGAAGGAGGTGAAATGTTTTGTGAACTTTGAAATATTAGGTCTAATGGATAAGCAGAATTGGAAAGCAGACTATGATTGGTTAAGAAATAATACTTCTGTTTCTTTAGATTTTTTTTTTTACGCATTGGGTTTTGATTTTGAAGGGTTTTTTTTTTTTTTAATGAATGAACTTTACTGAGGAAAAATATGTGAAGGACCTTCACCTTAAGATGTTATATTTTTCTTACAAAATAACTCCAAGTCGGGGTGCCACTGAAACTGTACAGAGCCGTCCAGACCGAAGTTCTGCCTCTGATGTACTTTGTGAGTTTTGTTTCTTTGAATTTTCATTTTACAGTTATTTTTCCTTGCATACAAATAAGCATATAAAAATGGCAACAAACTGCACATGATTTCAAGAATATTAAAAAGTCTTTTAAAAGTATTGCCAAAATTAATGTTGATTTCTAGTTATTTATTCTGGGAATGTATAGTATTTGAAAACAGAAATTGGTACCTTGCACACATCATCTGTAAGCTGTTTGGTTTAAAATACTGTAGATAATTAACCAAGGTAGAATGACCTTGTAATGTAACTGCTCTTGGGCAATATTCTCTGTACATATTAGCGACAACAGATTGGATTTTATGTTGACATTTGTTTGGTTATAGTGCAATATATTTTGTATGCAAGCAGTTTCAATAAAGTTTGATCTTCCTCTGCTAAATTTGATGTTGATGCAATCCTTACAAATGATTGCTTTTAAAATTTTAAGATAGAAGAAATCTATAGAAAGTGTTCTGTTACAAAATGTAACTGTTACCATTGGCAATTTCACGTCATAGGAAGTTAGGCATTATCTACCAACTTTCAAGAACTTGATCTTGTTTAATAAGGTGAAAAAAATCAACAAAATGGTACAAAAGCACATTGTGCCATCACAATATGCACTAAGTCTCTTTTTTTACAATGGCTGAATTCAGCAAGGCGCTAACTTGCTTAAATGTGAATTACTAACTTCTAAAACTGTAATTTGATTCACATGTTTTCAAATGGAGTTGGAGTTGATTCATATTACAATATTTGTGTACTAAACGTGTATGTTTTTGAGTTCAAAGTCATGATGTTTTTAAAATCTTATTAAAGTTTCAAAAATCTGGATTGTTTATCTATATGTAAATTTTTATTAAAAAGTTGCACTTATGAAAAAGTAAAAAATCAGTCTGACAGATGTTTGCTCCTGGTTTTACCTGTCTAAATATAACCAACCATAACAATATGTGGGGGGAGTTATCTATCATGCAGAAGCCTGTATGCCTTGCAAAAAATCTTTCATGCACACTTGTTAAAAGTACAGGTACTTGAAATTAATTTCCAAATCTCAAATTATAAAATGTCAACACCAGTTGTGTAGGATGACACTAAACTATATTAAACGCACACTTCTGTCTGTACATGTAAACATTCCCTGCAGTTTGGGAAATATTAAATATGTGTGTGTAGTAAAATCCTTTTTCATGTTATTAATTAGTTAAAGACAGGCTTGTGGGTGGCGGTGTCACTGTTATGGTCACTTGAAGGAACCCTGGCAACCCTGGCACAGCGTAGAAAGGGGTACAGAGAGATGCAGCAGTGTTTAAAGTCAAAACTGGTGTTAGAGTCCAGAAAGATCCATTGATGCAGGATAGACTCATCAACGGTGGTTGGTTATTTTCCAGAAAAATCTCTTTTCTGCTTTTCTTGTTCATGCTGATAACTTTCCTGGTTCTCGGCTACCTGCACTGTCAAGCAGTCCAGAGCTGCTGAGCACAGTCCTTTAGAGGTGGTGGGTAGAAGTGATCTCTTTTAAGGAGTTTGCTTCATTTCACCATGTTTTCAGGGCTGCACCTGTCTGTTGGCAACAGGCTTATGTCTCATTTGCTTTCACCCGGGCATTTCACACATCTGATCATAGCCTTCAGGCAGCTAGTAGTTAAGAACCAGCACCACCACTCCTGAGGTCTTTACTGGCTTGACACCCCCCCCCCTTTTATTGGGGGCTATTTAGACATTTTCTTGCCCTTTCTCAGAACTTGGGAAGAAGAAATGGGGAAATCACTTTTTTAATGCTAAGGGATTTGGTTAGTATAGCAACAAAGTCTTTGGAGGATGCGCTTGTAAATCATTTAAGCCTAAAGTTCAAAACAGACTGTTTAAAGGCCTTCCTGCCGTACACTTATTTACAGGAGCAGGTTGAAAACTGGAAGGCAAGCTGCCTGTTGGATATGGTTACAGGAGTCCTGGAAATTAGTATGTATTCTTAATTCAGGGCAAGGCAACTTGAATGGCTTATACTAAGACAGAAGAAAAAGTAGTTGCGGTATTTCTTCAAGTGTAAAGTTCTTTTAGTAAATACTGTGGAGACCAAGACCCTATAGGATACAAACTGAGTATAGCTGCTTAAGGATTATATACCATTACGAGATGAAAATGCACATAGATACTATTCAGTAGAAAGGGGCAGACGCCACGCTTTACCAAGGCCTGCGGTTGTCCTGTGCTACTGCATAAGGCATGTCACGGGCTGGTAGACTGTCCCTGGAAGCCTCGGACAGGTCATTTAACTCCTGGCTCAGATGTCTGTGCCAGGCTGCTGTCAGGCTTGCCCTGTAGCGAGAAGCACACGGTCTTCCCTGGGGGTCCAGCCCTGGCCTTTGCTTGTTTATGCGCTACTGGGGAATTGGGTGCCCTGTGCCTCTGTGCTGATGGGTGTGGGGTGGGTGGGGTGCACTCCATAAACTTTTCCAGGTCTGGCTTGGCTTGGAAGCTGCTTAGGTGTTGGCTAAGCAGTCAGGGGTGGAGCCTAGCTGGGCTGAGATTGCTCGTCAGCATCACCGCAATGTTGACCTGGCCCATGCAGCCAGTGCAGTGAGCCCTGAGGAAAAGTAGTTGGGGAAATGAAAGAACCCTCATCCCAAGGGTCCTGGAGTGTGTGTCCTTGGCAGATGGTTTGCAGGACGGCCAATGGGGCTTCCATCCACTGTTGGGGAATTGCGCTCTCCACAGGGCTCAGGAATCCCTGGAGGCCTGACTTGCTGACATGAAGCTACACCTGCTACACCTGCCAGTAAGCGCCACAATGCGGTGTTTACTGCCGGAAGTCAGTAATTGACAAAGTGCCCCTTACATGTGCCTGTGCTTCTGGGGGATGCCCAGGTACCTCACGTTCATACCAATACAGAGGCTACTGCCCCCAAATACTAGATGCAACATCCCTACTGAGGTCACAGCTGCCTTGAGGCGCCGGTATTTTAGCTTGGGTGAAAGCTGGGCAGCAGGGATAACTGATTGGGTGGCATTATTCATAGAACAGTGGAAACCGGTGAGCTCTTCCACCAGGTGGACGTCCCCCTTTGTCCCGCCAGGGAGGAAGGTTTAGATCATACTTTGGGGCTAATGATCTTCCTCAAGAGGAAGGCGAAATAAGGTGGCCGGGTGTCAAAAGCAAACAGAGGGGAAGCACCATGCCAGATTTCTCCATTCTCCAGTGCCTGAGGCGGTGCACTGCGGAGGTGCACTGTGGCTCAGTCTGAAAGAATAGCTGCTTGGGTCAGGAGACAAAAGGGACAAGTGGAGAAGCTAGAGGGCTGATGAGTGGGGCAAAGCAATGTGAGGAGGTTGTAGGGAGACTGGAGTGCAGGAAAGAAAACTGGTTTTAGAGCAGACATTGGGGCACCCCACTGATGCTGGCGGGTGTATCCCCTTTGCACACAGAGTCCTCGCTTCATAGCCAGCATGCTCCTGTGTTGTGGAGAAAGGTCTAGAGGAGGCAGCTGAGTTTCCGGGTAAGGTCTAACACTGCTGAAACGCTGTGGTTCGGAAACCCCTAGCTCCTCAGGCAAGCACCGCCTGGAGACTGCTTTTCTGTCTGACTGCTAGAGCCCCTTCAGGTTCTGGGTTCAGTCACACCAAACGTAAACATGTCGGGTTTGGCCCTCTGCAGAGGCGTTGCTAGCTCTGCTCGTGCACACACCCGTCCGCACACCGGGGAACATCAGGACAGGGTGGGCTTAGCAACCCAGGGCCTACCAAACGCTGCTGTGTAGAGGATTGTCATACCAGACCTGTTAACTAGTTTTCCTGGCTGGGTTTGGAATTGGTGTCACAACCAAGAGGCAAGGCACAATTGCCACAAATGCCCTATGCTCCCTTGGTGAGTCTGTAATCATGGCTCCTTGCTCAGGCTGCCACACTGGTACAGACGTGCCTCGTACATGGACCCACTGGGTGGCGCAGGCATTATGTCTCCTGGCCAATGCAGAGCCTCTTGCAGCACTTGATAGAAGGCTCCGGCTGAACGGCCTGCAGCCTTCCCAGCCCCAGGTACAGCCCTGCAGCGGGACCGTGCGCTTCCTCAGCCACTTGGGTCTTTTGGAGGAATAGAGATGTATTCATTCAACTAGTGTTTATTAAACTTGTACCATAAGTCAGGCACTGTATCCCGTGCAGAAGGTACTGAAGAGGGAAAAACACTGGCGGACAGAAAAAATAGTCAAAGGGACACAGACATCGAAGCTTCCCTCTGTGGTGCACTGAGAAAGGCACAGCACACCTCCGTAGTGTTCTGCTGAAAACTTAAGCCGAATCTAGTCATGGGAACATTAGATATGTTCAGATAGCGCGAAAGATAAAGGATACTGAGGAACTGTTTCAGGCCAAAGGATATGAAAACTAGGACAATCAATTGTAATGTGTCCTTCAGAATAGGATCTTGAACCAGAAAATGGACATCTGTTTATGAAGGACATTATTGGATGAATTGGCCATGAAAAAGGTCTGTAACTGTATAATAGGACAATGCTAATTTCCCAGTTTTGATAACTGTACTGTGATTACATAAGGGAATGCTCTTGTCTTCAGAAAATCCACACTGAAGTATTACGAGCAAAGGGCTGAGTGTTTACACTCAAAGAAAAAGCATTTGGGGCAACAGTATTAGGCATCCCCAGGCTCCAGAGTTCAGCTGCCTGAGTTCTGATCCCAGCACAGTATTTACAACCTTATGACACTTAGAGCCCTGTTTGTATATGTTAAAGATTTATTTATACATGCAGAACTGGGGTACAGACCAGAGGTGCAGGGGTGAGAGGATTCACCAGAGAAAGTGGGGAGCAGAACAGGCAGATGGACGAAGTACACTGCTGAGGGGAGCAGCGGGCGGGTCAGGAGAGGGCTGCGGTGCCCTGTGGGTCAGCTCCCTGGCCGGCCGGGGATAGAACTTGTGCTGCAGTGGCTGTGATAGCTTCATAGTTCTCCGCTTTAACCCGTCACGCCATCAGAGAGGGCCCAGAGCCCTGTTTCTAAACGTTCACAATATAATTTTGTCAATAAAATGGAATTGGTCTCATGCCATCTCTTAGAGCCACGTGTGTATAATTGGTGTTCACAGTCCTCAAGCTATTCTACCTCTGTCCTGTGACTGTGGAGACCAATGAGATATAGCCCCTATATCTGTATATTTCGCTGAAATAAGTTCAGCGAAAAAAATAATAATAAAAGTTAAGAGAATAATGTAACCAGGTGAGTTTTGCTGGTAATTTGAAGCACATGCGACTGAAGCAGGAGCAACACATTCTGCACAAATGTCACCAGCTCTCTTGGTTTGAATTGGGTCGTGAGGAGGGCGTGGGATTTTACCGAAAATGTGCTTCGGCCAAGGGCCTCATAGGTGCAAAAGGCACAAAGTTCTGAATGGCCAGTGACTCTTCCAATGTAGCCATGCAGTAGTCGTTGGCAGAAACACCAGTGCCCTGTCCAGGTGTGGGGACAGAGTGCCTGCCAGTCCGTTGACAAGGTTCCAACTCCAGCTTAAATGCCACCTATAGTCTCAAGTCTCCCAGCCTCAATTTTCCTCAAGCATGGAGATACTAGCATGTATCTCAGGACTCGGAAGGGCAAAGCCCCTGGCGCAGTGTCCATCACGGGGCTCCCCCTCAGTCATGCTAGTTAGCAAAAATTGGGTAGTTCTAGGGCTAATCTAATGTCCTGGCCCTCCTCTCCTTCCAGACACATGCCTCCTTTGAGAGAAGCATGATCCTGAGTTGTTGGCTGGTTAGCTGGAAGCAGAAAGGACTTGGGTCCTTTCTGGCAGGAAACATTGAAGAGCCAGGGTGATGTGATTGTCCACACGCTCTTCCTCTGACAGCAATTGTCAAGTTCAAGTTGAGGCACAGCATCATGAGACAGTGAAAGCTCTGATAGCCTAGTCTTTGGTCAGCCGTGAGCAGAGGGCCAGTGCCCAGCAGTGTTTGTATACAGCAGGTGCGAGGAATACACCATTGCTGTTTGAAAGTACCAAGCCTTTAGTGTTTTACTGTCTTTACCCAACCTCAGAAGTCCAGAAGGATGGGGACTTTCCTAGCCATTTTGGTGCCCCATGCCAATGGCAGATAGGAGAAAATGGGCATTTTTCACTCTCCCACCTTGATGATGGCAAGCTAAAATTGTACACAAATCTTGGAAGGATGTTTGGTTAATAGATGAATGCCAACTTGCTGGAAACAAAGTGACCAGAAAGATGTGTGGCTACCTTAAGTCGTAGTTGAAACAGACCCTATCAGTGTGTGGGGGCGGGGTGGTGAACATGCAGTAACTCTTTGTCTCTGTCCCCAGATTAACTGAATTCTGTTCTTCACATTCAAGCTTCATAGGATGGGCGATGCTATTGTTACATTTTATATGAAAACAGGAGATTTAACTTGGTCTGGGAGTCAGAAAAGCTCTTCTGAAAAACATTTCTTTGAGCTGAGTCCTGAAGGAAGAGGAGTGAGCCAGGGGTACAGGAGGGGCGAGCAGGAGCAAAGGCAGGGGAGAGCAGTATAAATCTGGGAAAGCTTGGCCATGACACATGAATGATGGAGAAGTGGCAGGAGCTGAGGTTGGGGCCGTAAGCCCAGGACAGAGCAGACTCACGAAGTGGAGAAAGGAATGTGGGCTGTCAGTCAGTCACCCATTGTTGAAGGATATTAAGCAGGAGAAGGACCTCACTGGGCTTACGGTTGTACAAGTACACTACAGTCACAGTGTTGTGAATGGGTTGGAATGGGTGAGACTACACGTAAGAGATGAGTTGAGACTATTTCAGGAGTCCTACAATAAGGAAGGGGGAGGCAGTGGATGGAAGTAGTCTACCAGCCACAGTTCCACAGAGAAATAAAACTAGCAGGTTATAGGTAGGTTGGTAGGTAGATACATAATTACATAGATGTATGTTGGATGGATGGGCAGAAAGATGTTTTTCTTAAGCAATTGGCTCATGTAGCTATGGGCGGGCAAGTTCAAAATTCATAGTTCAGGCTGCCTTCTTGAAATAGTTTCTTCTTCAGAGAAAGTTCAGTTTTGCTCTTAAGGACTTCCACTAATTAGGTAAAGCCAATTCAGATTATTGAGGGTAATATCTCAAAGTCAACAGAATATAGATGTCAGCCACAGCTATAAAATACCTTCACAGCAACACCTACACTAGTGTTTGAATAACTAATATCTAAAGCCTGGCCAAGATAACACAGAAAACCAGCCACCATGCTCTGAGTCATATACAATGTTTTAAACCAACATCACTGCAATTAAAAAAGAAGAAGAAGAAGAAGAAGACAACCATCTCCCCCATTTGTGGAGTAGAATACAGAGCGTCTGTTGATTGAATGAATAGGATTGAAGAGTATGGGAGAATCAAAGACATTTCCCAGACGTCTCAACTGAGGTAGTACTGCTAAGAAAGAATGAACAGAGAAATTCAGGTGGGTGTTGTATTATCAGTTTTGGATGTGAGCAGTTTTAAGAGCCTAGTTATCCAAGTGAAGATGTTTATATGGAGTTCCAAAGAGAGTGAAATTGTCATTTTGTAAATAATCAGAATACGATGTCCTCCAACTGCAGGGGTGCATATGGTCATACAAGAAGCTAGTCTAAAGAGCAAGAGGACAGAGAAGAAAGCCTCTGGGGTGCCCCAAGGAGCACACACAAGGGAAGTTTCCAGCAGCATAAACAAAACCCAGCAGTCAGACATACAGGAAAAACGAAGGCGGACATTCAACTAGCACCAAATCCTAAGACTGTTTCAACAAACGGGGGGGCAGATCAATATCACTGGCCCTGTAGATTTTAGGGAGTGGCAAAGACTCATTTGATTGCCATAGGATGGATTAGAATTGTGAGACCCAACTGGTTGGGAGTTCATTCAAGAACACCTGATCAAGGGCAAAGTAAGGAGGCGCTAAGCTCTGAAGTAGGAAAGAAAGGAGGATGAGAATTGAGTATTTTCAAGCAAAATCAACAAGCACCTAACTGGATATGAAGGATAAAGAAGCCATAAGACCCAGAAGTTTTAAGCAGAAGAGATCGGAAGGATGAGGTCATCTAGAGAGACAGGGAAGATTTAAAGGGTAGGCTTGGATGTTCCTCTAAGTGTGGCCAACTGTTTCACTCTGATTCTCAAACATACCATGTCTATCATATCCCTCCATTCCTGAGTCCCTCCCTGTTCAGCCTCCCCCATGAAAAATGACTTTCCCACTTTATGTGTCTGGACATTTTCTGTTCAATCTTCAAAGTGCAAATTAAATGTCACATCTCAGTAGCTGTCACTGACAGCCTTAGGCTGAATTAATTGCCCTCTCCTCTGTCCCTACAGCACTGCATTCTTGCCTTTGTTTTTAAGAACATTCATCACATTGTGTTATAATAGTATTTCACATGTCTGCTTCCCACACTAGACTGGAGTTCCCAGAGCCTGGGGCTTCTGACTTATCCCATCTGGTTCTCCTAGAAGCAAGAACATTCAGCATGCTTGGTTGATCTTGAGCTTGCAGCTCAGGACAGGGGCACAAGTGATCTCTGAAGAAACGGAAGTAATATCACTCTGAAAAAAGAAAGCCTGAAAGCACAGATAGTTTGCAGTGGGTTACATCTTGGGGGATGCCTACATTTAACCAATGAAGCAACAACTAGAAGCACGTGGGAATCATGCTTAGTCATAGCAGTTATCCATTAACATATATACATACACACACACACAGACACACACACATATTATTAGAGACTCTGGATCACTCACCCTCTAGGTACTAAAAATGCATAAATTAGGCCCTCCCTGGTGGTGCAGCAGGTTAAAGCACAGCACTGAGAAGCAAAAGCCACTTCAGCATGAGTTCGAACCCCGCCCACCCCGGAGGTGATCCACAGGGCCATCAACCTCTCCTGACCCGCCCGCTGCTCCACCCAGCAGTGTACTCCTGTCAGTCAGCCTGTTTTGCTCCCTGCTCTGTCTGGTGAATCCTCTCAGTGCCCCTGCACCTCTGGCATGTACCCCAGTTCTGTATGCACAAATAAATATTTAAAAAAAATAACTAAAAGTGCATCATTTAGCAAGACAAATGGGCCCTGCTCTATGTACTGTCCAGTGGGAGCGTGGTATCTTCCCGTAGAGGAAGAGGGAAATTAACAGTTTAAGGCCTGCAAAGAGTTTGAAAAAGATTCAATCAGTGACTTTCAAATTTGCAAGTTGGAAAGTGGAGCAACTATGTAGTCAGTTTCATTCCTAGGATAATAATGAAGACTTGTGATGAAAGGAAGTAAGATTCTGATGCCAAAATGGAAAAGTAGAGCATAGAGTCTTCTGGAACTTATTGGTCCTTGAGGTTCAGAACATGAAACAGGTGGTACATTCAGATAATGTAAGTCCCAAAAGACAGAAGTTTGACCAAAGCATTGAAGCCATGTTCTGGCCAGCAGAGGGGTCTGAGCAGTTGGCTGGCTTCTTCGTTTCACCAGGAAATAGAAGGAGGAGGAACAACCATAAAAGGGCATTTCCAGAGCAGTGAGGAACTCAGGGAGGGTTAAACAACAGGATAAGCTAAATGAGCGAGCTAATTCAAGGACAAAGAAATCAGGGGAAAGGAAAAAGGTGAGGATTTGGAGTCGCATTGAGATGAGAATTTAAAAAGGCACTGGAAGAATCTGGTGCAGGGCCAGTCAGAAGTAGAGTACGCCTGGGTGGTAGTAGCCATGACCTGGGTGGGTGTGAGGCTGCTGAGAGTGAATGTGGATTGTTCACATTCTGCCTCTTTGGGCATGCCTTCCTAGACCACAGAAACTGTGAGGCTAAAAACTACATTGCCCAGACTCCCCTGCAGACAGGGTCTTGGTTGTGATGGAGGTACAGCCATTCAGATGCAGTCCCATTACGTCTGAAATCCAGGCTGAGCCAAGTGGGGAACAAGGTGCTATGCAAGCCCCTCATCCTGCCGGGAAAGCTATGAGCCAAGTCGCGTGGATGCAAGTCCCTGACCACCCAACCCCAACCAAAGTATTGTCCTCCTAGATCCAACATTTCTGGAGCTGATTTCCTGATCCACAGCTTCTCAGTCATACCAAAGATAACATTTCCTCTTACTGGATGCCAAACATGACCCCAGGAGTGGCTCCTTTTTAAAACACCTTTTCTATATGATGCAATTATTTTCGATAACAATCATTAAATGAATTGAGTAGAAATAAATGACCAGAGGAGGAATGCAGTGTGCAAATTCTGTTTTATTCAAATTTATGGATATGATTATACCAGAGAGATAATTAAATAATAAAAGAAACATCAGACATAGTGAAAAGGACAAAAGTGCAGAACTGCTACTTCTTCATTACATTAACACATTTTTGGAAAAAATAAAAGGTGCTGACATCTATGTGTCTGCCTATTGTAGTAACAAATAATATCTGAGTTTAATAAAAAATGAGCTAACAAGAGAGTAGCCATGTACAAATATGGATCAATCTCAATTTTAAAGATTTTCAAATTTAGTAAAGTTGTTCTTGTAGGAACTGTTAATTCATGGATGAGTTGACATTTCCACTTACTAAGCAACCATGTGACACTTCACAGATGACTGCGTGTCTCTGGTGTAGGTTTTAAGAGTCTCATGCTCTACCGACTGAGCTAGCTGGGCAACTCTGATGTAGGCTTTAAATACAATTCAAAACTCTTAAGTGGTATCACGGGATGATGGAACCAAAGAATCTCAAGTTTTGTGTATATCTGTTTTTGCAATCACTGTTCTAGCACCGTTTAAACTTCGGAATGTTATCTCCACAAATATTGGAGTCCTGAACTATGCCTGAAGGGAACTTGGATGATGCTTAAATGCAATATTTTTACTCTCAAAACAAGCAAATTCTGTTGGGCCCAGGGTGTTGGGGTCATCTGTGTAAATGGAAATTCTCCAAATTGACTTCCTTGTCAATACAATGTTGATGAAAGGTTATATAACCCAAACGTGCAAACTTGAAGCTTACATTAACTGTTGTTACAACTCAACAGTTATGGCAATTTGTTGAGTACATAGCCCCACACTTTCATTTTCAGAAAAGAATGATTCACAACTGGCATTCTTTAGAATTGTAGACACATGGAGAAAATTTAAAATAAAAAGATCAACTTTGAGTTGGTTTTATTATATTTATATTTTTTTTTAGTTTTCGAGAGATAATGATCCCCCTGCTGGCATACACCCAAGTAGACCACTCCCACTGCCTGGCCTTTGTATGCTTGGTTCCTTCAGGGAATCTGTCTACAGTTTGTTTTAGAAGTTTTTCTCGGCTGAGAAGTGGTTCCTCAGCCCTTCCGTCAATTTTGCAATTTCATGTTTCCCTATGTTAAATCTCCTTCTACTTAAAATCCCTAGAAAGGGTTCACCTTACATACAGCTGGAACGTGACTGGTACAGACAGTAAGCAAGAAGAGATTCATGCTTGTGCATACAGTAAGCAAGAAGAAATTTGTGGTTGTGCATACCATACATCTATTCATTTATTCTTCCATCCTATCCATTCATCGAACCAACCCTCAACACAGATCCTTACAGTTTTATCTATGTGGTGTTAGAATGGGGTGCTTTCTATTGATAACATTGCATTTGCACTACATGACCAAGGGGTACACATCATGTTACCCTTCCTAGTGAGACAGGTTGGACGACTGTATCACTTGTTGAAGTGTTTGTGAAGTGTATAGTTACAACAATTGGGAAAAATAATTGTGTCACATCACCAGACGTTCCAAGATGGGTCAAGTTCTGGAGTGGCTCAGTGATGCCATTAGGATCTAGGTTTTTCCCATGTCTCTCTTCTGCCATTGTCTCTTGCCTTCGTCTTTAAACTGGGAGCAAGATGGTAGCAGCTCACCCAAAGACGATGATCAGGATAAGGAGAAGTGATTTCTTTTAGGTGTAAGCAGGCCCACAGGTGATCAATAAGATGGCGGGAAGGAAAGTCTTCCCAGCTGGGCTGGAACTTGAGCAGTACGTTCATCCCCCCCTTGCCTGCAGGGGACTCTAAGACTTCCAGAAGTTGCCTGCAACCACAGATAGTGCATATATATAATATGCATAAGAGCTTTATATATAATATGGTTTGTTGTGCACACAAATACCTTTATATATAATAAGGTTTGTTGTGCACACAAATACCTATCATAAAGCTTAATTTAGAGGCTAGCATTAATAGTCAGTTATAATATTCTGTAATAAAAGTTATGTAAATGTGGTCATTCTCTGGAAATATCTCCTTAAATGTAATATTTTCTTACTGTGGTTCACTGCAAGAAACTGAAACTGTGGCGAGTGAACACATGAACAAGGAAGAACTACTTATATGCAGTGGTCTCCTTTCCAGGAAACTGACCCAATTGCCTGGAAGACAAGAACAGCTGTGAAAAGATCTATGCTGACTTTTGGCAGATGTTAATGAGGAATAGTTGACAAGTAAATTGGGAAGGAATTACCTAAAATAGACTTAGAGTGTGATAACATTTTTCTGGCATGTGAATATTCAGGGAAATTTTTCCTTTGTAGACAAGGTGCTAAATAACCTGGTGGACTCTCCCCACCCCCTTGGTTGGTGGGCTAATTCACAAACTGCAACTGGGGGCAGGGATGGAAGTTACATATGGCTCAACAGTATGCGCTTCCTCTCACCAAGACTATCACTGCTGCATAACTGCCTACTTTGCAGCAGCAATCACCAACCCTGGACCTCTGGTATGATACCCTCTGGGTGCCATCCAGACACCTTGATGCAAACTGGTCACATTGATTCCCTTCCATTATGGAGTAGACAATGATTTTTGCTTCCACTTGCACAGATTCGACCTCTGGGTTGGCTTGCTTCTTGATCACTACACTTCTGCTGGGCCTACCATGTGCAGATTGGCTGAACGCTGTACACAACACCACTGCATCTCATACAACACAGCCTGCACAGAAATGCAGCACCACACTGAAATGGGTTGGTTTTACAGCTTTCACCATATATTACTTCACCTAGAAGAAGCTGGCATGAATAGAGGTACTGTATGATTTAGCAATCCC
This sequence comes from Condylura cristata, assembly GCF_000260355.1. NCBI lineage: Eukaryota > Metazoa > Chordata > Mammalia > Eulipotyphla > Talpidae > Condylura > Condylura cristata. The sequence continues at coordinate 39,470,918 of NW_004567120.1, forward strand.
ACCTCTGGGAGTAGAGGCAAGGAATATGAAAGCACCGTATCAAAGAGATATCCACACCTCCCCTTCTCTGGAGAATTATTCATAATGGTCAAGAATTGAAACCAACCTAAGTGTCCCTAAGTGGATAAATGTATAAAACGATCTGTATTTTAGCATACACATGTACATAGACACACGTATATATGTACACATACATATACACTTAAGCAAACACACAATGAGGGGATGTTAGTCATTAGAAAGAAGGTAATATTTGCCATTTGCAATCATGTGGATGGACCATGAGGGCATTGTGTCAACTGAAATAAATCAAAGAAAAATACTGAGTGTTATCACTCCTCTATGGAATGTACTTTTTCCCCCCTTAAGTATGTAACAGTTTAATATTTCTTTTTTTTTTAAAGATTTATTTATTCATACAGAACTGGGGTACAGGCCAGAGATGCGGAGGGGGAGAGACTTCAACAGAGACAGAGTGGGGAGCAGAACAGGCTGATCGATGAAGTGAAGTACACTGCTGAGGGGAGCACGGACGGGTCAGGAGAGGTCTGCCACGCCATGTGGATCTCCTCCGGGACCTCATGAGGAAGTGGCTTAAGCTTCTTAGTTCTGTGCTTTAACCCGCTGCGCCGACAGAGAGGGCCAGTTTAATATTTCTTTAAGGTAACATTTGTTTACCTGTATGTTATTCAGAAATAGAAGAACCTGACTCCTCAGATGCATGTTACCATACCACCCCCCATATGTGGAAAATAGACTTTAAAAGTCAAGCTCATAGAAACAGTCCAAATGTGGTTGCCAGGATTTAGGAGAAATAGGGTAAGGTTGATCCAAGAGTAAAAACTTTCAACTATAAGGTTAATGTGGCCTGTGGGTCTTTGTAAAGCGACTCGAGTCACTAACACTGCATTCTGTTGGGATCTGCTAGTAGGGTAGAACTTGAATGTTCTCAACAGAAGAGGTGATGGGTATCTTAATTCACTAGATGGTGGGAAGCCTATATTTCTTTCTTTCTTTCTTTCTTTCTTTCTTTCTTTCTTTCTTTCTTTCTTTCTTTCTTTCTTTCTTTCTTTCTTTCTTTCTTTCTTTCTTTTAAAATAATATAACAGTTTATTTTTACATCATTTTGTACATTTTTTTTTCATCTCAATTGTAATCCCCGTGGGTTTCCCATCACCGAGTCACCTGTATGCCATCACCATAGTCCCGTGCGGAAAGCCTATATTTCTATCAAATCACCACACTATAAACTTCACATATCTTACAATTTACTTGTCAATTATATCTCAATAAGGTTGGAGAAAATAGTAGGCCTAATAGAGCAATGAAGTCAGCTATTGAAGACTGAGTTAATCCCCAGCTAGGAGAAAACACCCGTGACTTTGGGAGACTTGTCTTGCAGGCTGTGTTGTACAGTGTGAACCAGGACTAGAAACCAACCTTCGGGGATCTTTCTCCTGTGGCCAGAAAACATGGGGCTACGGACTAACGGGTGCTGGTGAGGGTGCCACCTCCCTTGAGAATGAAGAAGCCAACCAGATTTCAAATTAACCTCTGCAAACATTTTTACAGTTTACTTCTCGTTCCCACAGCTCTAGTTTCTGCTATTTGAGAAGCTTATTATCCAAGAGAGGAATATTTTTCAGGAAACACAGCAATGGTTTCCTGCCATTTCATGCCAATAGGCAAACCAGCAAAAGGAAGAACTAGGAAGGAAGAAAGAAAGGTGGGGAGGGAAGAAGGGAGGGCTACTATGTTGGCTGTGGTGATCCATCCCCATCATAATTAAGTGCCATATATTAGTATATTATCAAAAGGAGCTAGAGTTTGTTTCCACTGCTCTTGAGGCACCCTTTATGTCGGTTTCACTTTTTCAATGAATGCATTGGTGCGTGTCTCCTTGTACACATGGGTGACAGGATAAAAACAGAAATTGAGATTTCTGGGTCACACACTATGTGGAGATTGAACTTTATCTGTTGTGGGTCAAATTGTTTTTGTTCTCTAAAGCGGTGGTGCCCATTTGCACTCCATCAGCAAGGCTTGACTTCCTATTTCTGTACATTCTTGTGAATATGTACTCGTTGTTGCCAATTCAATGAGCATAAAATTATATCTTGTTGTTTAATTTGTCTTGCCCTAAGCGAGGCTAAGAATTTTATCACGTCTGTTTGTAATGATATTGAAAAAGTGCCAATTCTCAATTTTCCATGAGAACAGCGGTTACTCTATGCCCAGTGACATATACCATGTCGGAAGCAGTTCTTGCATTCATGTTCATGCAAGAGATTTTCCTCCTTAATTAGATCTGGGTTGGCTAATATAAAATTGGGCCCCTTTGAGAATGTGGGATAAAGAGGAAAGCAGAAATTTAAATCTACATTTGATAATCTACAAAATGAATACTTCATATGACTTTTTGTAAAGACAAAGAACAAAAGCAAACCAGCAACAAAAGACTTGAACTAGTGCTGTGTAAAACAGAGGGTACTCAGATGTAATCTTTAGGATTTTGCCCTTGCATGGGGCAAGAAACTTCTTCTCTTTCTAAATTCTTTTTTTTGTTTAAATAATTAAATTGACACACGACAGCTTAACAGGAGGGAAAAAAAGCAAATTTAAATCCATACATAGCTGAAATTATTTCAGCCTTGATGGACATGCTCTGTCTTCACACAGTCCGTGAATATGTTTAGCTGTTTTGGCTTTTGGGCACTTTATAGTGGCCACTATGACTGGGGCACTGATTTCTTAATTCTGTAACATTTTTACATACATATAAAAATTCTATCTTTTAGACAAAGAAATAATGCATTCACGAAGAACTGCAAGACTAAGAAACACTGGTTTCCCTGCTAATAGGAAAAAAGTAAGCAGGGTTTGTTTCAACACCCCTGCCCTGAATTTCCTATCGCTGGGATGCCTCTCTATCTCCTGGTGTATGGAAGGAACATTTCACATTGAGACTTATTTTCTGCTTGTACAGACACCAAGGAGGGTCAGAGTGTCCTTTTTGCAACAGCTGTTGCTTAAAGTGACTTTAATTTGAAATAATCAGGATGCTACTTTGGCAGATTTTGGGGCGACCTGCCCGGAGCCCCAATATCCCCTGAGTTCTTGTTAGCATTTGGATTTCTAACAGTGCAATGCAGACCGTGCAGGAGCAGCTTTGCTTTGTTGTAGAATTGCTGTGCCTTGCCTGTTTATAGCAACTGCAAATGCTACCATCAAATAGAAGGCCTGGCAAGCCAAAGCTGAGAGGAATTGTGACAATTCCCATCATTCCACAGCCTGTAATTTGCAGAAGGGGAAACTAAGTCTCAGAAAACAAAATCTGGGAAGTGTTCCTGATCTGAGTTCTTACCCCATGTGTTCACGTGTGGAGCATGATCATGTGACCATTTGCTGTGTGTGCTGTGTGTGTGTGTGAATAGAACAATACTGCTGTTGCAATTGTTTGTGGGTTTCTTGAATCCCTTCATATCTTGGGAAAGCTCTTGACCTTTGTCTCTAACTCAATGGTAGTCTTATATCTTCTGGTTTCTGTGAAGCTGCAGCAGGCTACCTTGTGAATTGCAAGTAGAGTAAAATCTGACTCTTCACAGTTCCTCACAATTGCAGTAGTTTGAGAAACTGCTAGTAAATATTTTGTGGAATCGATGTCCTCTTGTAAAATTAGTTTTGGAAAATCTGAGGCAAAAAGAAATTTTAAAAGGAGAAAAAGAAGGCCTCCCTGGTGGTACAAAAGGTTAAGTCCTCAGCATTATGAAGCTATCTGCAGCCACTGTAGCACAAGTTGGATCCCCAGCCAGGGAACTGACCCACATGGAGTGGCAGACCTCTCCTGTCTCCCTGCTGCTCCCTTCAGCAGTGGATTTCAATCAATCCAGCTGCTCTGCTCCTGACTCTGTCTTTGGGAATCCTCTCAACCCCACATACCTCTGATCTGTACCCCAAGTCTTAGGTGCATAAATAAATAAATAAATAAATAAATTTTTAAGAGCTAGAAAAGGAAAGAAAAGCAAGATCTTTTCCTGTCAGATCCTTTAATGAATAAAGAGCCTGGGGTGGGGTAAAGTGTGCTAAGCTCCAAGAGGTATTTGCATTGAAAACCTTCCCCCACTCCTTCCTCCTATGTAATGCCTATTAACATTGGAAAGAATAAAATGAATAGAAAACCATCTGGAAAGCCAGTGTAAAATATAGTATGAATAAGGATGGGAATGCATTTTTGTGGGATCATTGTCATACTCCTTGAAAACTACAATGAGGTAGGCTAACAGGTATGCCAACATCACCTAGAAGGTGTAGATGTGCCCATAGCAGGTGACTTACAGGGATTTTTGTCCATGCATCAGGCTTTAGAGCCAGAAGGGAGCTTAGAGACAATGCTAACTCATTTTACCAGTGGGGCTTTGAGTCCGAGCAAGAGGAAAGCACTTAGGGCCAGCCTATTTATTGGCCCCAAATAATGGGGTAACATCTGAGCATTCTCAGTCACAGTCTTTGTTTTATTTATAACTCAGTCTTAAGGTCTGTGAAGGCAAATACCACGTTCATATTCGCTATAGTCACTGTTCAAGCATAGCCAACACAACTTTCAGCCTTGATGGACATGCTCTATCTTCACATTGTCCATGAATATGTTTGGCCATTTTGGCTTTGAGCACTTTATAGTGACCACTGTGACTGCGGCACTGATTTCTTAATTCAGTTAAAATTTTATTAAATAAAATTAGCATTTAAATACCCCTATTTGTCTAGTGGCTAGTGGAATGAGCACACAGAGGGGTCATTTCCATCCTTATTCATACAACATTTTACTCTGTGGCTACAGAGATTGTCATAGGACTGAATTTGAGCAGGAATTAGCATCTCAAGTAGAGGTGGAAATCTTGTGAGGGCTTCTGGTTGGCCAGTGACAAGCAGTCATGGAGGTGGCACCAGCTTCAGGCTCCCTTCACTTATCCAAAGACATGTAACCACCACCAGAAAGGTGTGGGGGAAGGGAGGTCCAGAGCACCCGGGTAACCGTTAGAAGTGGGCGGGGCCAGGCATGACGTCACGTGCCATTGCGGGCACTTCCGCATCTAACAGCTCCGCTGCCCGGAGGCTTCTGGGATACCGCGCCAACCGACTTTGTGGCGACGCCGTAGTGCGGAGCTAGTCATGCCTTCTGAGGCACGGCCTCTGAGGGGGAGAACCCGGCATTCAGCCCGGGTGTGGAGGGGAGCGCGTTCTAGGCAAATAAGTAATGAGATGAAGAGCAAACCGGACAACCCAGCTACCGGTTCGCACCCAAGAGGCAGCCCTCGCGGGCGCCGGATCTTAGTGGCTGCCACGCCGCTGCCTTACTGGCAGGCCTCTTTGCGTGGTCACCGCGCTGAGAGGAAACGCTATCTGAATACAATATGGGAGCACAGGCGCTTCTTTTTGTTAGTGGGGCTGATCTGGATCCTGCTACTGCTGGGTGGCTTTCTGATTGTTGGTGAGTGTGCCACCTCAGGGTCTCTGGATAGCGGGCTCTGGGAGACCAGGCCTCTGGGAAGGGTGGGGGGAGGGGAGAGAGGTCTGAGGGAGGGGAGGCCACAGGGAAGCCACAGGACTGGAGATGGTGGGACTGCAGCAGGTTGCTGGAGACCAGGCCTGCGGGGGGCGGGGGGGGGG
>NW_004567120.1:39476704-39529629 GCF_000260355.1 Condylura cristata
GGGCCTTAGGGAGGCCACTGGAGGGAAAGTCAAGGGCAGGGCCAGTCCTGGGGACTGAGGTGGGGGCGGGGAGACCGGCCACAGGATGCCCCAGAGGATAGCGGTTGTGGGGAAGGGGGGGGCCACCTCCGGTGGGTGTGGTCATGGACAAGGCGAGGTTAGTTGGTGGGAGGGCAGGTCTGGGCAAGCGGTGGGTGGAGGCTTGGGTCACGGAGACTTTGGACCCATTTTATTTTTAACTAAACTGGGTTCTTTTTAGCTTCTGGATATAAGATTTATAAATATTCTCTCATTCTGTAAGTTTTCTTTTTAAATTTCTTGATAATATTTTATGATGGATACTTGCTTTAGTTTTGAGGAACTCCAGTTTATCTATTTGGTTTACCTTTCTCGCCTGTGCTTTTGGTGTCCTGGCTAAGAATCCATTTAGAAATTTTAAAGTCGTAAAGATTTGTTCCTTTGTTTCTTTTAAGAGCTTTATGGTTTTAGTCCTTGTATTTATGTTGATGGATTTTGACTTAAGTTTTGCATATGGCTGTGTTAGGGATCCAGTTTCACTCTCCCCATCTCTCTTCTCCCTCCCAAATATTTTTATATTTTATTTTTTTATTAAAAACCTTTTGTCTTTATTATTTGCCAACCGTTTTAAAAAATATATTTTACTTTATTTTCCTTTTTATCTTTTGTTTTCTTTTAGTTAATTTTAAGTTTTTAAATTTATTTTTTGTACGATTTCTCTTTTTATTGTTACTTCCCCCTCTAATATTTTGATATTTTTAAGTTATCCCATTTATGACTCAGACAAGTGTCTAGAATGCACCTAAATTTATGCGTGGTGGGATTTACTTGTCACTGGAAAATCCTAATCGTTCTTGTCACTGGAAAGTCCTAATCGTTCAACATTTAACACCTACTTAACTCCTGGTACTATATGACAAGATGTATTTTACAAATATCAGGGCATGGTTCTGTCTTTAAAAATAAATGTAGTGCAGATATAAGCACAAAATAAGTACATTTCAAAATAATTGGTCTAACTACCAACTAATAAAAATATTTAAAATAAAATAATGTACAATGATGTCCAGGAAGTAAGTCACACTTGCTTTAACTAAGTACATTTTTGTAAATTTGTAAAGAAGTCTTTGTAAATTTGAGTATGAATGGAAGTTTGTTGGTCTCATACCTTACAACTTTGCTAAATTTGTTTATTAACTCTAGTAGGTTTGTTGTGGATTTTTTTGGGGGGTATTATATGTAAAGAATCATACTGTCTTTGAATGCAGGTAATCTTACTGGATGCCTTTTATTTCATTTTATGGCCCAATTGTGTGTCTCGAGCTTCTAGTACAGTCTTGTTGAATAGCAGCGGTAGAAAGTGGACAGCCAAAAAAAGAAAGTGGACATTCTTGACAAGTTCCTGACTTAGGAAGAAAGCATTTCATTTTTCACTATTATGTTTTTAGCTGTTGGTTTTTCATAAACGTGCTGTATAATACTTATAGTTTGCCGCATGACTTTATCATGAAAGGTTTTGGATTTTGTCAACTGCTTTTTCTGCATCAGCTGAGATGATCATGTGAGGTTCCTGACCTCCCCCTTTTATTCTATTGATGTGGTATTTGCATTGATTTTCTTATGTCAATCACCCTGTATTCCTGAAATGAATCCCACTTGGTCATTACTGTACTCCATTGAATAAGCTGTTGCTTCCAGCCACCATTATTTTGTTGTGATAGTTTGTATCTGTGTTCATATGAGATGTTGGTCTGATGTTTTCTTTTCTTGTGGTGTCTTTGGCTTTGGTATCAGGTTAATAGTGGCCTCATAGACGAGTTAGGAAATGTTCCCTCGTCTACGTTTACGTTTAGAGGAATTTGAGAAGTGCTAATATAAATTCTTCTGTTAATATTTGGTAGAAATCATTAAGGAAGCTATCTGCTCCTGATCTTTTCTTAGTTGGGAAATTTTTGATTAATGTTTCAATCTCTTTACTTGCTATAGGTCTTTTCTGAAAGGGCTTCCTTCCCTGACCTTCTTTCACAAATACCCTCCTCTCTCCTCACCTGTTTTCCTGCTCTCTCCTCCCCTGGTTTTATTTTCCTCTTTCTACAGCATGGTCTGCTGTCTCACTTTCCTTACTCAGTCTTTTCTGCCTCCAACTCCAAATCATTTTTATCCACCACTCAAATGCATTTCCTTTCCCCACAGCATTTTCTCCTTAGCTCCATAATGGTGTTCCGGAAAGGGCCTTCTCTGTTTTACCTCCCAAGGCTTCCCTGCCACCACTGGTATTCTATCTTCTCTAGGCATAAAAGTCTCCCAATTCTACTGTTTTCCCTCCCTCAAACACTGGCCTTGAGCCTAAACATCTTCCACCACTCCCACCTCTAATCTCAATGACTGTCTTCCTGCCCTTTTGTGGGCTTTCCATCCCTACCACCAAGGAGGGAGGAGACAAGATTGGCTAGAGTGATTGGAAGTAAAAGTAACAGAGTCCTCCAAATGTTATGTCAAAACTGAGTGGATTTATAACTGTTTTGTGAAGGACGGAAGTCAGAGTTAAATCAGGTATATACGTTATTTTATCAATTAATTGATATGAGTTAGAAAAATATGATTTCTGCTCTTTGAAAAATATTAAGATACATGTGAGTGATCATTTACAAATCATGTAACTCCAAGTTATTCATATTTACTTTTCCTACTATTCATTTAAAATGCCAAAGTAATTCTGGCTTGTTTTTACTGTATTTGTAAACATTGGTTACAAATACAGCTAAGAACTTTACAAATTGTTCATTATTATTTCTTAGTCTGTGAGTTCTTCATTTTCTATTTCTATTTTGAGTAGAGCTCTTAAAAAAAAAGAATACTGTTGTTCAGTGTGATTTCTTTATTTCCATGAGGACTTTTCCAATATAAGTTTAACACGCTTTCTCCTAAAATAATCTATGATTCATTCTTTATATTGTCAGATTTCCCAGATTCCCAGGAGGTAATATGTGACTGGATGAATTAAATATCATTTTGCATTTTAAATGATTTTACTTAATTAGTGTAACTAAATGCACTGCCATGGGTATAACTGTGGTCCCCCCCCCCAAAAAAAAGTTGGAATTTTAATTAACCCCAGTGCCTCAGAATGTGATCTTATTTGGAGAATTGGTCTTTGCAGAGATAGTCAGGTTATAATGAGGACATCTAGAATGGGTGGTGTCATTCAAGATGGCTGGTGTCTTTATAGAAAGGGGACATTTAGACAGAGCTAGACATGCACAGAGCAAAAACAACTTGAATAGATGTAGGGAAATGATGACTGTCTACAAATCAGACGGTCTTCCCTCACAACCTTCAAAGAAACTACCCTGATATCTTGATTTTGAACTTTTAGTCCCCCATAACCATGAGACGGTGAATTCCTCTTGTTTCAAGTTATATGGTTTATGATGCTTAGATGTAGTGATGATCACACAAAAATGCACTGAGAGATGAAACAGGGTAGCCATGGCCTTGGAGTATAAGGGTGAAAGCAAGCACTTGATGCTCTCCGACTCCCCTTCTCCTTCCTATGCACATCCTTTTGAATTCTCTTGGACTTAACGCCACCCAGGGAATTTGAGGTTGAGGGACCTGAGAGAACTCTAATTTGTATTGACATTTGGATTCCCAAGCCACCTTGATTTTCAGGTTATTTTTATGTAGAAGGCTTATGGACCAGTGGCATTAAAGTGAGGAGACTGGCAGACTGGGGACTGGGAATTTGACCCTATTTCCTCCACCAGTTTTCTGGAAACTACTGGGTCTGCCCTTAATACACACCCTTTTCAGGGTAGATGAAAAAAATGACAAAGATTGAGTAATGGGTAATATTTTCAGAATGCTTTAGCTTCATGAACGAAACCACATGACTAGTTTCTGTGTCATTATATTAGGATATTTCCTTCACCTGCCATCCCTGGGGAGTGAATGAGGCAGTGCACATAGATAGTCTGGCTGCCCGCCAGGTACCTCATTAAGCACTGAGCTCCTGCCTGCTGTAACCATTTGTAGTATAGTTGGCGAGCCCTGAACTAAGAGCTGGAAGGCCTGCGCTATCTGAGTCCACCACTGACTTGCTATGTGACATTTGAGGAATCACTTGACCTCTTTAAGCTCATCTAAACAATGAGTTTTCCCTAGGTGGCTGTTTCTCTTGCCTCAGCCATTTTGTACACCCTCATAACTTTGTTATCTTAATATTTTGCATATTTTCCTTTTAAGTGCCTTATTTTTTTTATGGATATATATTTATTTCAAAAGGAAACCATAGTGTAGCATAGTTACATGGAACACTGGTCATATTTGCTACTAAAAATAGTTATAAAAATAAGTATCCAACAAACAAAGTAATGTTATTAAATTAAAAATTAAAAGCAGCAGAAATAAACAATGAGAAAATATTTTCTCATTTTGCATTATGCTAAACACTTTGTATAGGACTTCATGTAATCATCTCAATCTTTTAAAATACCATGCCCATTTTGGCGGTGAGGAAACCGAGGCAGAGAAATGTATTGACTTGCCCAGCTTCACCAAGTAGTGTGTGGCAGAGACAGGAGCCAGATTCGGGTGTACCTGAGGCCACGGCCCAGGAGCACTGCAGCCTGGGCAGGCCTCCTACAGAGGCCCTGGTCGTGTTTTGCTGGCAGTTACTACTAGCCACTCCTGCCCCTGTTCAGGCTTCTCAGGCCTACATATACTTCCTCACACCAGAGAGGCAGCAGCAGATCAAGAGTGGCCACATAATTTGCAAAACAAAAACTCCAGGTCCCTTGCTTAGGAATTATGAATTTTCAAGATAATAGCAGAAGGTTCACCCAAACATGGATCCTTCTGAGAGCTGGACTCTACCATTTCTCACATATCACAGGCACACAAAACCCCCTGCTTTGAGTCTTTCTTCCCCCTTTTAAAAATGTATTTAGATTTTCAGTCTGTTTTTTTGTAACAGAGAAATTAAAAATTCTTTGTGGCAAGGAAACATAATTGGTTCTTTACTACTTCTTGATGCCATTTAAGGAAGGTGGCTCCTAATCTTTTGTTTGCAGAGCATATTAATGAGTGTACAGATGCAAATTAGAGGCTTAGAGGATGGAATTATTCTGCATATGAAATGTGATGGGGGAAGGGAAAGCTGCTGGTGCCTACCCGGGCTTAGAGGAAGATTGGGGAAGACTAGGGCACAGCCCGTGGGAGGCTTTGTAGAGAAGAGGGGACAGGGGACCAGTTGTTTCTAGGGAGGGAAGAACAGGAATGTTGACAGGAAGTTTATCAAGAGTCCTGCAAGGTGATAGTAACTGTGCTTAGTGTCATAGTGGCTTTGACATGTTAGTCATATATTTTTTTCTGCACTTTTCAACAAATGTAAAATAGCACAGATTAAAAAACACCCACAGCATTCAACGATGGTCCACCTGAAACTGCCTCGGTAATGCTGGTGATATTTACACCAAACTGGGAAATGCTGCTGAAGTTAACCGACAAGCTGCTACCTTTCAGAGGCTGGCAGAAGAAGCCAGTGGTGAAGGCCAGTTACACACACTGGAGACTTATTGGTCAGGCTGCCACTGATGGTGCCACTTGAGTCAAAATGTTGTTGCCTCCTCTGTCTCCGTTGCCCACTGAAGTTACCAAAAGATCTAGGATGGGCTAGAACCTGGAGAGCCCACAGGATGCCAGCTGCCACCGACATGCTGGGAATTTTGAGGGGTTTCTGAGAGGCAGAAGGAAGCCAGGATAGCCGCTGCTGAGAGGATATGCAGCAACCCACTCTTGCCAGGCCAAGGCCAAGACTGTCTTTGAGGGCGGGGATACTCAGAGTTGGGGATCCGGCTCTATTCTGGAAGGACTCCAGAGAGCACCCCACCTGCAGAGACCCTGTGGGGCCATCGAGGCTTCAGTGGCCACTGCCAGCTAGCACTTCCTTTGAGGGTTTGCTGACTCAAGTGGCTGCCAGTTCAGTTAGGTGGGGGCTTCTGGGCAAGCAAACAGTAGTGGCACGTTTAGTGCTGCCAGGTTGCAGCCTCTCTCCTGCCTCTGTTGGGCTGCGAGTCCTCTGACCTGGCCAGGTGTGCCTGGCGATCTCCTCTCGTGGCGTGCCCTTCGTGTGGCTGGCTGTTTCGACTGGTCTTTTTCTTGTTGTGTTTAGCATAAATGTCCTGTCATCTCAGAGTCCAGTGCAGGTCCCTGAACTTGTACTGGGTTGGTTTCGCCTTTCTTCAGAGCACTCATTACAATTACTTAATTTTTGAGTTTACTTCTTTCTTTCTTTCTTTCTTTCTTTCTTTTTTTAATTCTTTCTTATCTGTCCTCTCTGCTATATTGTGAGTTCCATGAGGGCAGGGATTTTATCTGATCTGCTCACTGATATACCCCCAAAGTTAGAATACAGTAGACATTATTTATTTATTGAATGAGTAGGAATTAGGAGAAAACAACAGGACAAGATTTTTTTTAATATTGTCAACATATCTAATATACAGTAAAGATAAAACTGTTGTGAATGGACATTTATTCATACAGTTGAAATATATAAAACAATTGATTTTGAAAAAAGCACAATCCTGGTGTGAGACTGTAACACATACCTTTCAGTCCTTGACAAAAAATACAGATATTACACATTTGAATAATATAACTCAGCATGATTTAACTTTCAGAATTGTACCCTGCAGGCTGAGATACACACCTTCCATATATATGGAAATCATTCTCATTAAAATGAGAAACAAGATGTTATTATTTATAAAAAGGAAATGTAAAAGTTTTAGTGAGTTCTATTATGATTCTGTCCTAATTGTTAATTATCTTGTGAATATTTTCCTAGAAAATAAAAATGATCAAAACTGACCCATGACCACGGAGAAGTAGAAAGTTGTAAAGGAATTACCCCCTCCACAAAAAAATACAGACTCAGACTATTTGTAGAGTTTTCCCAAACTTAATAATGGAATATTTCTTATGCTACTTAAGCTGCTTCAAGATAGATAAAAGGATGAGACACCTTCAAGATTATTTTAAGAAACAGGTATAATTCTCATGCTCAAACCTAGAGAGTTATTATTAAGAAAATTACACACACACTTTACTTAGGAATGTTGCTCCATAAATAACATAAAACATTAGCACTTGTGGCCTTTAAGGAATGCAAGAATATTTAATATTTGAAAATATATTAAGTTTTAAAAAGTGATAGGCAGGGATATGATCATGGCAATAAATAAATATAAAAGCATTTGTTTGAATCCCACTTCCCATTCTTGATTAAAAAATGAAACAAAATAACAACAAAACATTTGTAGCTAATTGGACTAGAGGAATACATCTTTAATTTAATAAAAATTAAAAAAAAAACTATCTTCAGTCAGCAACTAATGTTACACGTAATGATGGAATGTAAGTACATTCCTGTTAAAGTCAGGATTCACTCTAGAATGCCCATTACCACAGCTAATATTCAATCTAGGTCCAGAAGTTCTAGGCAGTGCAATGAGAGAAGAAAAAGAAGCTGTTGGTTGATACTGGGGGCACATCTGTATTTACTGACAGTGTGACTATCTAGATTTGAAATGAAAGTGAATAATGACAGTCGAGGAGCCAACTAAGGTAGGAAGTTAGAAAGTATTTGAAGCAGAATCAAACAGCTTTCTTACATGCCAGCAGTGATCAGCTGGCAAATGTCTCGGGGCTGCGCCCCCACCCATATGTTTCTCTCATATGGCCAGAAACATAAGAAAGGTGGAGGGCCTGTCTGACCACAGCTCCAGCTCTTACTGGGGACATGAAAAGAGAAGTACACGTGTGGGTAAACAAACCACTCTTGAGTGAGAAAATTTGTGCAGTTGTCACTTCTCTTCAAGTGAGTCTACATTTAACTGAATCCAGGCCCAGCCTATGAGACACACAATTCCTATTTTTTGAATGAATGTTAAATAAGTGAATATCACTACAACAAAAATATTACTGGGCTTTTTTTTTTTTTAGATTTTTTTTAAGATTTTATTTGTACATACAGAACTGGGGTACAGGCCAGAGGCTCAGGGGCGGTGAGAGGCTTCATCAGGGACAGAGTGGGGAGCAGAACAGGCAGATCGATGAAGTACACTGCTGAGGGGAGCAGCGGGCGGGTCAGGAGAGGTCTGCGACGCCATGTGGTCACCTCCGGGGCAGGTGGGGATCGACCTCATGCGGAAGTGGCTTTAGCTTCTCAGTGCTGTGCTTTAATCCACTGCGCCACCAGGGAGGGCCTGGGCTTTTTTTTTTTTTTAACTTGACAGATGATTCTAAGGTTCACCTCCAAGTTTTTCAGAGTTGAGAATGAAATTTTGATAATGAAGGCTAATGAAGGACTGTCATACCAGTTGTAAAACATGCAACAATATAAGATAAATTGGAACAGTGACATTGGTGCATGAACAGATAGATTAGTGGAACAGAACAGAAAGTCCAGAAAAGAACCTAGGCTTATATGAAAACTTAGAATATGATGATGGTGTCACAAGCAGGAAAGGCTGAACTGAATAAATGGGATTAGGACATTGAAAAAATATAATTCTACTTCGTAACATACTACAAAATATATTCCAGGTGATTTTACATTTAAACAGTGGTACCCTGGGAGTGTTAGAGGAAATATTAGAATATAAAATCAGTAGCAAAGATTACTAGCTGAAAGACAGAAATAGTAAAGGAAGAAACTGATAGGTTTCATTACATAAAACATTTCAAACTTTAGAATTCCCAAATCATACAAAACTTACAGGTAGCCGACTACCTTGAAAAATACTTGCAACAGGCATGACAGGTTAAAGGCTAAGTTTCTGTTATGCAGCAAGTATACAGAAGATGTAAGCTCACTGATCACAGAAGTGCAAATGCAAACCAGAGAGATACCATTATTTTGACCATCAAGTTGGCAAACAACAGAAATGTGAGGCTGCAGGAAAACTGGCCCTTCCCTGCACTGCTAGTAGGCTGCACCCGGTGTGGCCTTTTGGGGGGTCACGTGGCTGTGGCCGAGAGCTGGGCCTTAAGGATTTATCCTCAGAACTTCTTCATGAATATCTGCAAATCTGTAGCTCCAGTGACAACTATTACAGTGTTCTTTATATTATTAATAAATTATAAACAAATACCTGTGTATGGAAAAATAGTTAACTCAGTTACTATAGAGCTGTCTCATGCTGTGCTGTGAAGTTATTGAAGATAGTGTTGGCAAATATTTAATAGTGTGGATGAATCCATGCTCTGGGGACAGAGATGGATATCTTTCCTTCTTTCTATAGGAGAGACTCAAACAAATACACTTAAAAACAGGTTGTTTGAAGCAGTGAAGAAGGGTCAAGAGGTTTTATTGTGTCTAAGGCCATGATTTTTATCGGTAAATGAAGAAGCCAAGAGTTTCTGATTTAGTTGGAATCCATATCGTTTCCCAGTTGATAAGTGATTGGGCTTCTGAACGTTGAGGCTGTTTTCAGGGGCAACTTGACTACTGTAAATCAGTTTATTGTGCAACACAGGGCTCTGTTAGCCCCTAGCTTAAGCATTTTTAAATTTAAAATATAGTCTTTCAGGATTACATTCTGATTATTAGTAGTACCAAAACTGTCATGAGATGAATGTACAATGTCTGTTAGCTCTTAGATTTTTCCATAATTAACTTAAACAAAAAAATACTATTAAAGAGTCATAGAAAGTGATAAATACTTTGTATGTTGAATTATTTTACTTTTTCTTAAGGATTTCCGTATTCTTTGACACCAAGCGATTATCTTCTACGGAGCAATGACAACTCTAATGGACAATCTCCCAAACACTCTACCTGGAAAACTGTGCTAAGCTTTTTCTCCCCAACTAGTAAGTCGTTTGATTTTTTCCCTCCTGATTTCCTCTTTTTGAAACAGTGTTTAAATGTTTAAGAGGCAGTGTGGTCTATTGGCACTTGGCGTGGACAGACCTGAGTTTTCAACTTGAGTCTGCCCTTTCCCTTAAGCAAGACAACCTCTCTGAACTTAAGTTTCTGTGTCTGTAAAATAAAGAGACCGACTACAAAGAGTTGTGAGGATGAACCGCTAGGATGAACTGCTACAATATTGATATTTGTAAGGCTACAATATTGATATTTGTAAGGCATTCCATACATCAATGTTTGTTACTCTTTATACAATATTTTTCCTTTATGAATCTCCAAACTGTTCACTGCTTACCTTAATGGAATTGTCTGAAGCAGAGCCACTGACTCAGTGTTATGAAATCTATGTCCTCTGTGGCATTAATCAGGCTATTGTGGGACTGGTATACCAGATGTTTTCCCATCTGTTTTAATGATAAAAAGTTCAGGTTTCAAGTCACATCATCTTTTTGTGAGTCTGTATATGTTTATCCAGTTCATGATGACTCCTGAGAATTATTAACCACAAATAAACACGTTTCATTTTGTACAGCATGTGGTGCCCTTTCAAGGAGAAGCTTGAAATAAATTGACAAATGTGAATTACAAAGGTGAAGCTTTTATTAAAAATCATGCAGAATTTATTCTAACAAAATGCAATGTACATATATGAAGACACAATTATTTCCATTGTTTAATTCTAGACTCTGCCAGTGAGTTCTTCTGTGACCTTGCATAAATCTCTTCCCATTTCTCTAAACTGGTTTCATCAAGTTCAAAACAGGCATTATAACACCTACTACCAATGAGAATAACAAAATATACAATCTCTTCCAGTAAATTAAAAAACTACTGTGGTCCCAATGAGTGGAGAAAGTGGCAGGTTGCAAAGCTGAAGAAGGGCTTAGTGAAGCCACACTTGGTCATGAACAGCAAATGATGGTTTAAATTTTAGTTTATGAAGGTAGAAGATATAAAGACTGTCTCAGAACTACCTAGGATAACTGCATTGTACTTACCCTGAAGCCACCTTTAAAAATATTCTAAAGAACATATAAAAGACCCCTAGCCTATACACTGGGTGCAACTTCTCAGGCCCCCACTGGGCCTGCGGACCTCCCCCAGGAGCATAATAAAGCCTTCCCCTCTCTTAAAAAAAAATCTACAGAACACCTGTATTTCCAAATGCCCCTCCAACCTGGTATAGTCAGTCGAGTCAAAATTAATTGTATGAGATAACATTTCTGCCACAAATTCTAACTGTTCCATTTTAAGAGAAACATCTGAGCTAGGTTGATTAAATCCTGCAAAATTGTGATTAAATATTTATAATATATATATATGTGTATGTATATATGTGTGTGTGTGTGTGTGTGTGTGTATATATATATATACTATCTCCTTTGAAAAGAATAACTACAAGTTCATGAGATGTAAAATAGTTTTAATCAACTTATTTCTTCTGTACAATTGAAAATTAACACTCTCCATGGAGGCACTAAAAAGAAGTCTCATTTTTTCATTAGGCTTTTGTTTGTCTAAGATTCATCTCTTGCAGATAAAATGATAACCAGCATCAAGGAAGCTTGGGCAGTGACGTGATGCTTCTCCTTTTGGACAAAATTAGATACTTAAACATGATTAAAGTTGTTTTACTCCTTTTATTCTTCAGACTTACAAGTATGTCTTAGTAATTTGAGTCTGAAAGTTAATCTCAGTATCTAGCATCAAGCCCATCAGATGAGGTTTTAAGTAGAAAACAACAGAAGCTTGGCAATAGAAGGGACCCTCGAGGTCATCTGGTCCAGCCTTTCCTATGATTTACGATCTCTTCTATGATTTTCCTTTCTGGAAAGTGGTCTTTGAACAATGTCTGTTGTGACGTGCACAGAATGCAGGAAATTCAGCCCATTTTTCACCAGGCCCTGATTACTGTCACCCTTTTCTGGGTGTGTGAGGCCCCCGCTGAGCATGGCATTCCAGATGTAGCTCGACCTGTGGAGAGTCACGCTGGGCCTGGCAACATTGCAGAACAGATTGCTTAGCATACATAACTCCAGACTAGGCTAAGCTCTCACATGTTCGGGGAGTGAATGTCCAGGCCATCTGGTAATGCCTTCATTTGTGACCTTGCACAAGTGACTTTGAATCTGTATTTCTTTCCTGTTAAAGTGGAGGATGAAAAGCTCATTTCCAGACTTGTGCAGATTAGTAATAATGTGTGGAAAGTGTGCTGCCTGCCCCCAGGAGGCAGCTGTTACTACTTTCACCTTTGCTTTAGAAATTGCCAACCTTTAGAAGGGAGTATAATGAAATGGACCATCAAAAATAGCCTTCTAGTCATTATGTTATTCTTTGCTGAAGTTGAAATGCTTAAGAGTGGCCATAAGACATCAGTTAGTACTTTTCTAAATCTGCTGCTGACGTGTTGGAAATGGAACTGCATCCATGCTCACTGTTAGCCATACTGTGGAGATTTTCTTTTTGAATGAAAATCTGCCATCTTCCTTTTCCATTGTCATTTGATTCTCTTGTGAAGCAGGATGTTTAAACAAATCAGCTTTTCAAGCATGTGAGTTTACAGGTTTAAACATGTGTGGATTTATTGAAGTTCTGTGATTCTTGGTGTTTATGCCACAGACCGTGGCCTATTCAAAATGACAGAATGCTAACTTCAGATCCAGGAGGCAGAATCTTAAAGCATTTTGTGATGTCCATGTGATGGGTGTTCACAGGAAGTAGGTCAATACCAATAGTATCATTTCCCCTCACGCCCCAGCATTGAACTGTGTGAATTTGCCTTGCGTTCACTGTCACCGATGCAGTCAGTGAGTAGCTTAGTGAAATCGAATGAAGAGCTCTCTGTGGTATTATTTCAACAAAGTGTTAGTTTTAAAGGTATTTGTTCAACCACCTTCTCTGTTATGGCACCACCACTCAAGTGATGATCTGCAGCCCTTTAAAAATGACCTTACCATTGGTTGTTAAGAATCTAGATTTTTTTTCCAGTTCATCTAGAACTGAAGATATGCTGTTAAACTAACTATGTGGTAATTGTTGGTTTAACTCTTTATTTTTCTATATATGTCATTCAATTTCTTTTTTAAATGTGCCATCTTCAATGTTTATTTTTTGACTTGTTTTTGCCTTGCAGTAGTTATTTAATTAGGGAAGGTGCTTATTAACCATGCTAAATTATCTTTCTTGGATTTTGTTTCTAAAAGCATGCATTCCAAAGGAAGACCAGGTGGTAGAGACTTGCACAGGGCTGACAGATCTTAACCAGAGTGAATGTTTGAAACTCAAATGCTGTTATTCATCACACAGGACCAGTAATTTCAACTGTTTCACCCCGTTAGAAGATAGTAAGTTCATCCTCTTACACTGACTACATTTCTATTTTTTTTTTCAATTGAATTAACAGGTTACATGGCATAAGTTTACATTTGCACCTTTCAGGTTAGCACTGAAAGGGGGTGCCAGCCCTGGGCAATGCTGTCCTTTGAAAGTCCTGAGAGGTCAGGCCTCTTTTCAGAGTAGTTTCTGCTTAGCCTTTAGATATGATGGACAGTTCAGTTTCATCTCACATGGTTTTTTGCTTTCATACTTCCTGTCTTGTAGCTCTCAGTCCTGGGAGAAGCAACTCGCTAGACAGAGCAGAACTTTCTCCTGCCACCCTCTCTTTGAGTAGAGTTCTTCCCATTTATCTTGTGGACATCTCAGTATATAACAGCATGTTTCCTGTTAAGCTCTGTTTATTAGTTTCTTTTTGTTCTGTTATTTTAAAATTAGGCTCTTCTCTTAAGATTTTTTTTTCTTTACAAAATTTTGAGAACCAGACCATCTGTTTTTGTGCTTTCATGGTTACTGGAGACTTATTAGCTGTTGGTCCCATGATAGATATATTTGATGGGATGAAACACTAACAAATACTACAAGAAGGATACATTCACAAACAGTGTCTTAGGTTAACATACTTGCTATTCAGTCGTGGCCCTTTGCTGATCATCTAGTATTAATAACGGCAACTGAAACCTGATCATGAATATACTATTACAATTTTAACACTGTCACATGCTGTTTATAATTCATTCATCAGTTTAGTCTTCATATTATGTGTAAAGAGACATTTGCTTTTTTGTAGAGGAAAAAATTGAACCGTGACTTACAATTCCCCAGTCACATTAGAATGCATTTCCGAATGAGTGTAAGAATAAAATATGCATATTCACCTGAAAATTCTTGATTTCCTGTTTAATTTAATATTTTACAATTTGAAAGTAAACATGTAAGGAACCATTCCTTTATCAATTTAAGTATTCATAGATTAATTCACTCCTCAAGTGCTCTAGGATGTAACATATGGCCAAGGAAAAGCACACTCGGGTGGTGGAAAGAAACCTATAGTGTGAAACACAAAAGCCGCTATCCAAACCAGGAGCGTTTTGTTAAGGCTTCGATGGGGCAGGTACTTAGAGTGTGGCCTTTAGTTGTATTTTGACAGCATTTCATAAGCTTCTGCTACTTAGAGAACAGCCAGGATATTTACCTGTTATATAAGAAGCCTGTATTTTACTCTACTGTTAACTGATTTTTTTTTTTTAATGAGGACTTTATGAAAGAGTTCAGATTTGCTTCTCTCGCTTAAGCCATGAAAGTAACAGGATGTAATGAAACCCACAGAGACTACGCGGATGCTCCGGATATTTGTGCTCGGCATGCTCACCATGATCGTCCTGGCCTGTGTGCCCCTTGTCTGTTGCTCGCTCTGGCGGAGGAGGTAGGTGCACATGTCAGCTTTGATTTGCTTAAGGCTGGCTGTGCTTGCAGATAGATGTCTGTGTACTGACACTTAGCACACGCACCAGGAGCACAGCAGTGATGCTTGGGTCCTTTTCTGTAAAAAATGGTAGCTTGAGAAAAACCTAGATATCTACCAGAACAGTTTTTCAGTAGCCTTTTTTTTCTTATCTACCCATCTACGCTAACTTCTTGCATAGTCTGTCCACTCCTACATCAAAGGAAACCCCAACTGTAAGGAAAAGGAAAAAGAAATGCTGGAGCGGGCCCTGGCAATGGCCGTGGCCTGATGCTCTGGTCAGTCGTCAAGCCAGCTTGCATCAGATTCCTTCTCATCATTGTACAGAGACTCCCGTGGACCACTGACATGCTTGCAAATCTGCTTATTTTCAAGACTGCTCCCCCCTGCTGGGCTGGGACTAGGGAGAGCTGAGTGAGGCACTTGGCACAGAATGGAAGTAGGCGCTCACACTCAGTGTGGCCAGAGCAGGGTCAGCGCTAGCACGGGCCTGAGAGTCCCTCGGCAGTTCTCTGGCAGAAGGAAGGTCCCAGTGGGAGACTGAGCCCTCTGACTCCTCAGGCTGTAGTGGCCATGGCTCTTCTTTGCCTCCTCCCGTTAGACGCAATCCTGGACATTTATTTTTCTCAATGTCTTCGCTATTTCTATTATAATTGCTATTATTTTTTCCAGTGCAGTTTTGTTTCTTTGCCCTTTGCTTGCCACACTGTAGGACTGCAGGCGCTCCACTTCCCGCCATGTGTGAGCACATGCTGCTGCATGCTCTGGCGCTTTGGCCCCCAGCCTTTCTGTTCTCACTTAGCTCCTTGCACTGAGTGATAGCCTCTAGTCCTAGACCTTCTCTCCTTCCTCCCCCCGGGGTTGGGGACAGAGTGGGATCATTGACCTTCCCCTTGATTTCATGTAAAAGTTAACTCATGAATAAAAGTGAGCTAACATTTGGTAGCAGTTGGTGGCTAGGATGGTGCTGTTGCAGTTAGAGAGTCTGATATATTCGCCCTGGCAGAATGATTTCACCATGACCTTTCCACCATGCCTCTGTCAAGGATTTTTATGGAGGTGCTCAGGTACCCTGACTTTTTCCGGAAAATCTGTTCCAAACAACAACAATCCCCTGGTAAAATAGTTTTTCTTCCTTTTACATAATACAGTGGCTTGGAAGACTTGAACCTTGTGAACATCACATGTTCGAACGCCAACGCCATACAATTCAGTTTGTTATGAGTTATCTATTACTTGCCTTGTTTCCTCTTGTAGAAGAGTCGAAGTTCCTTAGGCATCCTGAGTGGCTGTTACAATCCCAGAGCCACTGTCAGCCTCTGCCTGCTGCTTAGCTGAGTTTCCCTGAACCATGTCTGAGGGCAGGTGGGCACTGTCAGCTTTTCCCGATGAAGCTGATTTTACAGGCCAGGGAACCATGTCTTGGCATGAAGACCCCACCCTTGATACCATGCAGTGGGGCTCAAACACAGGCACACACCAGCTGACCTCTCTGTCGGGTGTGTGGGGAGGGGCAAGTACCCTGAAAAAAAAAAAAAAACATCTCCTTCACCTGCCTCCTTTTAGTCATTGCAGACAATAAAGACAGGTAAAATATTACAATAGGTAAAATAAATGACCCCGTCAAAGGGAACAATGCAGCAGTAAAATCCATGTGCAGTGAATTAAAAATGAAAACAAGAACCCAAACACTGTAATTTGTCTAAGCAGGAGAGGCCAGATGCAAATACAGACAGGGGAGCTTGGCCAGCGCCTCTTGGGTGGAACCTGCCTGGAGCCTTGGGTCCTGTGGGTCAGATGTAACTCCTCCTGGAGGGGGCTGCTGTTGCTCTCCTCTGGCCTTCAGTCTAAGGCGAAACAAATGATGCTTTGACATTCTGTGCCTCCTGCATTTTGGACAGTGCTTTTTCTGCAGATCACCTCAGGAGCTAGCAATGGGCAAGGGGTGGAAGGATGAAAAATGAGAAATAACGGAGCTGATGGGAGCAGTGAAAGCCACTTGGGCGGCGAGGATAATCACTCTCCAGAGTCCAGGGAAGGCTGGCTCATGTTGTCGGCAACTGACCACATTCGGTCATTGTTTGCTGTGGCAGCTCTTCTGGAGGATTTAGAAATGTCGGAGTCCTATGTCCTACTGTTAAGGAGCTTAAGTCTACCTTGAAATAATCCCAAGCGTGGCACACTAAGTAATAACATAAAACAGATTATAATTAAGGGCTGAAGGGAGAGATGGGAATAGCTCCTAACAGTTCTGAGGCAGTGGGGGAGGGGGGTGGGCACCACAGCAGAGGTGCTATTTGAGCTGAGTCTGAGGAAAGGGGAAGATGTAGATTAGACCACAAAGGGTCTTCCCCACCATAGAAGCCTTCACTGTCGCTTCTCAACAGAGGTAGTTGACCTTCGTCCCCGAACCTCTGGTTTACTTCCACTTGACTTGAGTTCAGGTGTTAAGTGAACTAGGCATGCAGAGCTCAGGCCGGCTCGAACTAGTTGCACATATACAAAAGGGGCAGAGAACATTCATGGAAAGCTTTCTAAGAATTTGCTGCTAATAGCCTTATTAAACTCACATGTAAGGTGTTTTGAAATTCATTATGTTCTCAAGGTTATGTAAGAGCTATTTTTATTCTCATTAATAGGGATCAGATGCCTCATTCGGTTGAAGTGTCTCTGGTAGGCTTAAGGCTTCCGTAGAGATGAAGGAAGGAAAAGAGCAAGTGGATGGGGAGAAAAGGAAGGAGGGGAGGGGAGAGAGGACAGGTGCGACTGATGTAAGAGGCAGCAGTCACAGAAGGCTCAGGTGCCACGTTCATCTTCCAACATGCAGGTTACAGTTGCACCTGTCTGCATCCTCCAGTGAAACATAGGTGTCTAGGTGAGGCGCCTCTAGAGTGTGCACCCACTGCACTAGGGCGGAGAGTGGAGATGTCCTAACGCCACGCCTTAAAGCGCTCCAAGTGCATTGTTATGTTCTCTCTCTTCCTGTCAGGTTGCGTTTGCAACTTTGAATTAAGAATTCAGAACTCAGTCTGAAAATGACAAGCTATGTTTGCTTTCAACAAATAAAAAGGCCGTTTTTAGGTGACTGTGGATCATCTGATACCCAGGTGATGGAAATAGCACGTCTCCATCCTCCATACACTGCAGCTGCTCACCAGATGGCTGCTTGTGCATGGTTCTCTATCTAGACGAATCCCGCGGCATGAATCTCCTGTGTTATAATCCACTTTTCATTGCGCAGATAGTCTTCATACCACTTACTTGCCTAGAATGGGAGGTAAATAACTGGGGTAAATGTGTCAAAAATTGCCCCAAAATCACCACCCATTGAGTTTTTCAAACACTCATTTGCACTTTCCAACCCCCACGTGTGTTTTACAATACTGCACAACATAGAGCTGTTATTTTGAAAAGCTTTATGCAGTCATTAGACAACTGCTGAAAGGTTTAAGTTCCTAGGATTATGTACAATGAATTCAGAGAACAGAAATAAAGTCTGTAAATTCTCAAAACCTGGCTGGGCTCTCAGAACTCTGATACAATCTGAGCAGATGAGGGTCTGAGCACCGGGGACCCTGCTCCGGCCTGAGTCATCACAGACGTGCGGTTTGCATGAAGCCAGTTCTCCTTGGGCCCTGCTCAAGGTAGTTGAGTTACTGGAATAATGAGGGAACCTCATTATGTGCGGATTATATATCTGAGGTGTTTCACTGCAAGGACACCGAGGGCGGCATTTTAGAGAATTCTGGACACCTAGGTTCTGTTGAAAGAGTCATGTGTTGCCAAGTAACTAATAGCCTCATTGCCAAATACAGCGGCCTTTTCTCAGTCCCCATCCAGTGTGACCTTTTGCTCACAGAGTACTGTTGATCGCTCCCTGCCTCAGATTTCGTTGTTCCCAGTTGTTCTGGTGCTTGTGGGTGTGCTGTTCTTTGTTCCCCCGTGGTTGTTTGCCACAGCCTTACTCTCAGATCTAATCCTGAGAGCCTCACCTCCACCTGTTCCTTATTTCCAACCATGCTCCTGAATTAGATGTTGGGATAGTGCCTTAAAGTCACATGTGCACAAGTGGTCTTACCTTCTTTTTCTCCCAAATCATCTCGTCGTGCCTCCTGTCCATTTTTGTCACTGATTTCTTTAGTCTCCCGGGCTAGAAGCCTGGGAGTCACCGAGGACTGTTTCCTTTGTCATCACCATAGAACCAACGCTAGTCTCCCTGCCAGCTGGCTTTCTCCTGGCGCCAGTTGGGAGTTGCTCCTTCTCCCATTTTATTGGCACATCTTAGTTCGGGCCTTGTCTTGGGCCGGCAGTTGCAGTAGAGGAGCAAAGGGAACCACCGCGAGTCCGCCGGTCTTCTATGGCCACTGCAATGGAATCCAGCACGGAGGGGGCACAGACGCTTACTTGTTCACAGTCTGGAGCTTGGGTGTCTGTGACCAAGGTGCCAGCTCGGTTTCTGTTCTGTTTCGCCTCCGGCTTGCAGGTGGCCACTTTCACTGTGCTCTCATTGCCTTTCCTGGGTGCGTGCAGGGGTGGGGTGAGAGGGACTAAACACACTTTCTGGGGTATCTTTTTATAGCACAAATTTGGCTAGATCAGGGCCCCTCTCTCATGACCTCAGTTGACCTTAATTACTTCCTTGGAGGCCTCATTTCCAATTACAGCCAAACTGGGAATGAAAAGGCTGCAACCTGCAGATTTGAGGGCCGTAAGCATCCACCGCGTAGCACAAGGCTAGCTCGCATACAAGGGCAAGGGCAGGGCTGAGCGCTGGGGCACTGTAACGAGATGTCCAGCCTGAGGAGCTCTTGAGGGAGAGCTAACGACTGCGATGGGCTGCAGGTGGCATTTATAAGATGGCAAGGAGTGAGTCCTGGAGATGGTCCCTGGCACTCTAATAGGGGTATACAGCTATGCCCTCAGGCAAGGAGAGAGAAGAAGGATGCTTGCAAGCCAGCTTACACACGTGCCTTGACTCCTAATCTCTCTCCTTCATGCTCATCCTGTAAAGTCCTGCCAGACTTAGCTTCCTAAAATAGCACTGCTTCATTCCCTTGTATCCTTCAGGAACTTCTAATGCACTCAAGAATGTCTGGCTCCTAGGCCTCTGTTAGGTGCCATGAGAGACAGAGCTGAATCAGATCAGGCCCCTGTCCCCAAGGCATGCATGCTCTAGCAGGGGTGTGTGCAGGTAGCCACAGCAGGAAGCCACATTCCAGTAAGAAAGTGCAGCTCAGACCACGTAGCATGGCTGTCTTGGCCAGTGCACACGGCATTTTCACACGTTGTCAATTTGACCTTCAAAACAGAGTTATAGGGGGGTTTGGTTTCATGCTCAAAATTATATAGTGGTAGAGCAAGGATTCAGTCTTTTTTTTTGCTTTTTGTGCTATAGGAATTGGGAAGAAAAGAACATGGGTAAAAATGCACTGAATCTGGTTGCTTCAGTTCTCTCCAAGGGCTGTGCTCTCGAGTCAGCCACACAGGCTCCTGTGACCGCAGCCATTTTTCTTAGAACACCCCATGTGTCTCTTGCCGTAGCCAGGGAGGTAGCTTCACTTTCCTGGGCATATGCTATAGCTCATTTGCAACTGTTCTGTTGCCCGAATTGCCCAGAGCTTGGAGCTTCTCTCTACTCTGTCCTCTTCGCTTTATTTCTCCCCTTCATCTGGAAGCTGCTCCAACTCTTCCGGGAGGCGCTTTACAAGTGCTGCAGATCCCATGTTTTCTCTATTCTCAGAACTTCTTTCTTCTGCACTTCTAACACGTGATGTCCCTGTTCCTGTTGTCAGTTTTCTTTGTCACACCATATTGTTACTTATGTGAGGAGGCAGTGTCAAGCTTCCCTGCCTCTCTGAACATTGCTTACCTGTTGATTGAAATGCTGTTCCATGTCTCCTGCCTCCACTCTCTGTCTGCCCCACGCCACTCAGGGGTGGGCCTCAGTTTAGCTCTTCCCTCCTCCAGGAAACTTCTCCCAAACCGTCTGCCCAGATGGGATCAGGCTTCTTCCTGTTCTTCTACCAATCCCTGCTTATCTCTACTTGCATTAAATAAATTGCCTTCATAGGTGCCTCCCTTTCTAAAGTGTAAGCTCCTTGAAGGCAGGTCCTGTGTCTTTCTCATCTTGATGTCTCTAGTATGTATCTAGTCTTTCTGCTGTAAGTACACAGATGCTTCAGTCAGTATTGACTGTGTGTGGGAAAAGATGACCTGAACTTTTCAAGGCTGAGTATGTTGGCCACAACATGTAACATTTTATATGAAAAGGACAAAATCATCTCTAGGACACTAGAGGTGTCCTTATTCCCCTTCTTCCCCCTTAGATACCCACATTGGGTAGAATACCTAACTTGGGATCTCGGCAGTATTTGCATGCTGGAAGGCTGAGCCCAAAACCGAGTCCTCCGTAACCCAGACCTGTGCAGTGGCCTTTTAGGTAACAGGCCAGTGAAATGGACACACCACTAAATTTGAAATGAAACCTATGCATTAAGCAAGTATAGCGATTGAAGTTGTGTGAAGTAAGATATCTTGAAGTCACAGCATTAGGAGAAAAGCATGTCCTCAATTCCTTATGTAAAATTCTCAAATTCAGAACATGTTTCAAACCTAAAGCTTTTTGTCTGAACTCACCTGGCACCAAAACTTGATCTGACCTTACCTGAGACATTTTCTAGTCATGATTTAATGCTTGGAGTGAATCTTCATGTTTCTTGCCGCAGCAGTATTACTGAGTTTGATCCTGAGATGCTCCCCAGCTCCATGGGAGTGCCATGCATACTCTCGCCATTTCATCTTTCTAAAACCAAAGTATTCCACATTCTGAAGCACATCTGGCCCCACGGAACTGGAAATTATATAGTTCCTTTAGTTATTATTGGTTTTGAGACTGTACTTAAAAGCACTGCACTGTAAAGCAACCATAGGTAAATCATAGAAATGCATTTTTGACCTTCACCCACTATTTCATTTATACCTGCAGACTTTTTTATGATTAATTGGGAAAAGGGCATTTATATACCACACATCTGTCTTACCTAGTGGAACTCAGTGACAACCCAGTAATGTAGTTTTAGGGGGGAAGAGTGAGTATTACCTTCAAAGTCATCATTTCAAAGACAGACTTATCTGTCTCTGGGCTCCAGAAGCTCAGGACCTGGCTGCTGTGCAGAGCTAAGAGCACTGCTGCAGCCCGGAGTCCTCTTCTAGGCATCACTTAGCTGAGGGTGGGACTGTGCACCTGTTGTTTACCTCTTCGCTGTTTTTATGAGAATCTTTGTTCTCTTTTGGGTCTCCAACCCTACCTCCGCCTTGAATATTCCTCTTTTTTTCTCCTTGGTTTATGTCTAGGTCTTTAGAAAATGAGAATCCATAAACATAACAATCAACTAGAGTTCTGGGACCCTCCCCCACCCCCCACTGGGTACCAGGTTCTGAAGTATAGAGTTGCAGAGCAAGGTTGTAGCCTGACGTTATTTCCAAGCTTGGAGGGCAGTAAGAGATAGGGAATGTGTGAAGAGTCATGTGGGATGCTAGCCTTTTCCTCATAATCCCCTCCATTGTTGTTGTCCTGTCACTGTTGAGAAACAGGATTTCATGTTGCACGTTTATTATTATAGCAAATGGGCCAATCCTTTGCGAAAGAAAGTCAACAAGATGGTGAAGGGTTTGAAGAAACAACGAATCAAACCTAAGAAGGGTACTGAGGTGTCAAGGCCAGCAGTGGAAGATGAGGAGGCACTTGGTGATGAAGTGGAGGACGAAAGGAGAGGTAATTCACAGTAGGATATAAAGTTGAGGTTTCATATCTGATTCTTCTTTCGTATCACCTTCGTTCAGCTGATGTTTATTTCTTGCTCCGCAAATATTTGAATCACACTAGTATCAGCTTCTAAAATCATATTAACTCTTCGGATGGTAGGACTGTGGACAAGAAATGCTGAGTTGCTTGAGTGCCTCGTCACTTGGTTGGTATACCTGGTTTTGCCCTCCAGGGGAAGCAGAGAAGTGGAACCCTCCCATTCCAGGTCTGATGCTAGGCGGTAATGGCTAGAACCCGCCGTGTGTGTTGCACACACTAGCTGTTCAGGGTAGAACCATGGCTCAGGAGTCTGACGGTTCTGGGGTTGATCCTGGGCCCCGGCCGTTACTTTCAGCCACCTGCCTTCAAACTCACAGCGCAGTATTAGAATAGGCTGAGAGAGGGAATCCCTGAATCATTTGTCATGGACTGACTGAGTTTCACTTGTGCAAACTTACATCTCTTAGTGTTGGCCTTGGTCTCCTCCCCAAATAATTGTGAAGGGCCAAAAGGAATAAACAGTTGATGGGCAAACGGTGTCCTTGTCAGGGAGTAGAATCCTTACTGGAGTGGGAGTCTGGAGAGTCGGTGTTTCCATGGAAAGGCAAGTGGCTCAATACCTCTCCTTGATATAGTCAGCTGAAACTGTGTGTGTGGCTTGAACAATATTATGTATAAAAAAATGCTTTGAAAACTGTAATGTGTTACTTAAAGTTAAGGTGTTAAGTGACTTATCTAAAGAGAAACAAAAGAAAATCCTTATACAAAGTAGTATATGTATGCTTGTGATGTTTTATTTATACAAGGTTATACACTAGCTTGTGTAATAGTTATCATACATGTGTATCATTATGCATACCTATATTACTTTGTGTATGTTCGTTGTGATATGTGTGTGCACATATACACATGTAGACCAGTATAACTAGACTAACAAAACTTGATTTCTGTGGGCCTTTCTCTGAGGCATAGCAGTTAACTTTGATATTCAGGGTTGTTGCTATAATGATATATTTGCTATAGTGTATTTTGTGTGTGTGCCTCACACAGTAATGTAAGATAATACACTGCAAAATATGTGAGTCACTGACTACATAATACTTGGAAAATACAGAGCTCAGCAACATATTCAGTGTGGAGAGAGTATCTGTTACAGTCCTTTCTCTTTATCAGCAAGCATGACACATGGGTCCTTTCAAGTTGCTTAATCCTACTTTACTTTTGTCTGTAGCATTATTTCACCGCTAAGATGACCATATGCCAGAGGAAAATGTCCCAGCAATACATCTGATGGTACATTTTAGAAGAACTAATGCTGGTCCTCACACTCATATTTACTTCCAAATATAAAATAAATGTTTCTGTTTTTCTGCATCAAACCAGAATCCGGCCTTTTCATTTCAAAATAGTTTCTGTGGAATTTTAAAATTCATGGAAAAACACTACTGACATTTCAGGTGCTAAATAGCCATGTGATTTTTGCAATCTGGGTTGCATTATCAACATCGTGTCTATTGGTTCTACAAGGCAGATATTTCATTTCCCCCAACAAAGTGGGGGAAATTGCAGTGATCATATTTAGTATGCTTATTTTGAGGCAAGTGGTATACATATTTTATAGTCAAGTTCTTTAATTTTATAGTTCTTCACATTTCTTTCCACCATAAAATTCAGGATACATTCATTATAGAAAATCTGGTGACTAAGGATAGATTGAACAACAACAAAAAATCAGCCATATCCCCCTACTCAGAGGTGAGCGCTTGCTATATTGTATTTTCTTTACATTTAGAGAAAATAGTGTCCTGTGACATATATAAATTAGTTATGTTGATTATCTTTTAAAAGATTATTTATTTATATACATATGAACTGGGGTACAGGCCAGAGGCACGGGGTGGTGAGGTGAGAGGCTTCACCAGAGACAGAGTGGGGAGCAGAACAGGTGGATCGACCAAAGCACACTGCTGAGGGAGCAGTGGGCGGGTCAGGAGAGGTCTGCTGTGCCATGTGGGCCCCTCGGGGGCCAGCAAGTTAACCTGTGCTGCAGTGCTGTGGACAGCCCCATACCCTGTGTGCCACCAGGGAGGGCCCTACGCTGATTATATTTTAGAAAAAGTGTCTATCTTTTTCAATGATTCATGTTCCTTTTTGAAAGGTGTGGAGCTTAAGTTTATCTTGGCTGTTTGTTTATTCATTGAACAAGAGCTGATGGAACCATGTATTCTGTTTGCTGGGGTCACGGTCATGATCAAGGTAGACTTGTTCTTTCTTCCTGGAGCTCACAGTATAGCTGGGGAGGAAGTCAGGTAAGAGGTGATGACAGAGGAGGGGCCAGTAGAATGGGGGTGGATTGTGGGGACTTTGGTGGTAGGTGAGGTGTGGTGACACATCTGGAGTGGTGTGAACCTGCACCCCTAAATCATATAACAGTGCTGTGAACGTTCAAAAAATACAGTTAAAAAAAGAAGTGTTGACAGGATTGTGACAGGAGTGTTACGTTCTATGGGAGCAGATACCAGGAACACCCAGCTCAGATTTCAGAAAGTGACATATTTTGAAAGGTAAGAAAGATTAGCAGGCATGTGCCATGCCGTCACTGTGAAGCAGGAGGAGCCTCTTGGAATGGAGGCCTAAGTGTGTGGGTGCTTGGGGTGCTGCACGTAGCTCAGACACCAACGTAGATGTTAGGTCTGAAAGACTTTGGAGCCCACATAAAATAGTGGAGTGGGTGGATTCTTCTCCCTGTAGAGAGAAGGGAACTAAATGAACACCTTTCAGCATGACCTAGTTGGATCTGAGTCCCTGGAGATCACTCCGATTAGTGTAGGGAGAATTGGAAGGGAGCTGCACTAATCAGGGAATCAGTTATGGGACTGTTTGTTTATTCATATGGGTGAACAAATATGGTGTCCGGCCTGAGGTCACAGCACCGTGGATACAAGTAAATAGATTTGAGAGCTGTGTAACGTGCAGCATTAGGCGGATTTGGTGATTAATGTGTTCATGGGAAGGAATGGGGGGTGAAGGGAGAATATAAAGGACAGGTGTGGTAGGGGAGGTGAGCCATTTCTGGATACGAATGCTTGAGGGGCCTGTGGGCCATCCAGCTGCAGATGACCAGCGGTCAGTCAGAGAAATGATTCTGGAGCTCAGGAGAATGGTCTGCTGTGTATAAAAGCTGAGGACTCACCAATAACTAGAATTTAATTGAAGTCACAGTGAATGATTATTTCAACCAGAAAAAGGAACTGATACAGTATGCAGAAGAACACAAGGCTTTAATGGATGATCAGAAACTGCTGGTGGAGGTGGAGAAGTATGAGGATAAGCAGGAAGAACAGTCGAGCAGGTTCTTAAGTAACATTGTTTTATTATAATGTTAATGAGGCAAAAAGCCATCCCAGCTGATGTTGGGTGGCTGACAAAATTATGTTACTAGAGGATAGGCCTTTACTATACAGCCTTCCTTTTAAAGTTGTTAGGACCTCTTGGTGGCATTAAGGACTTACTGTATAGGACATGCAAACGGGAAGGCTTCTTTCAAGGAAAAGGGTGTTTCACAATTCTAGTTCATTTCCACTGGACTTGGCAACAGGGAAGCCATTGGTCATTTTGGTTTGGCAATAGCTCTTTCCGTGAAGAGGCAGGAGCAAGAAACTAGACCACTTTGATTGCAGAGGGGTTGGGAGAGTGAGAGAGAGAAAGCAGAATGTGAGGTCAACTGGTTGAAGTTCGGGCTGAAAGGCCATCAGAGGAAAGACAGAGTGGTGACTAGCGGTACAGGTGGGGGAAGAGTTGTTTTGAGATAGGCTAGTAGAGGAACCTTGTGTGGAAAGGCCGAGGTGCCGAGCCCTGCCACCCCACCTCAGGTCCTGGCTCCTTGCTCTGTTTTGTTCATAGCATTTGTCACCTGTGAGCATACTATAATTTGGTTATTTGTTAGGCTTATTCTTTATTATTTGCCTTCCCCTGTCAGAATAGAAGCTCTCCTAATGCAGGGGTTTCTCTATATTTTTCAATGATGCATTCATTCAGGTCCCTGGGACAGTGTTTGGCATCAAGTAGGTATTTCACAAATAAAATATCTGTTGGACTGAATTAGCAACATGTTTTTTATGGTACTTTCACTTTTGCTGTGACCAACAGACACTTTGAAGGTGAACTGAACTCTTAGAAAGCAAGTCAAACTGTACAGTGGGTAGGCTTAAGAGTTCAGTAAACAAGGGGTTGTTTTTTAAAAACACATAACACGTAACAGCATTGTGTTAGTTTCAAGTGTGCAGCATGATGAAATGTTTGAATACAATGCAAAACGGTCACTACAGTCAGTCTACAACTCGCTAGCTCTCACGGCAACCATCAAAAAACCAGAGCAATGTGATTGACGGGCACCCCCAGGCTGTATGCTCCGCCCTCACAAGTCACTCTTATAACTGGGAGTTTGTACCTCCTGACACCCAACACTCACTCACTCTTCCTCCCCAACGGCAGTCTGTTCTCTGTGTCTGCAAGTGTTTGTTTCCTAGCACTCCTCCCCAAGAATCTTACATTGTTCCTCTAGATTTTAGGAGCTGAATCAGGGAAAAACTAAATGAAAGAACAACTAAAAAGTTGTCTGGGAAGAAATGTAAGACAACTCAATAAGGAAAGAAATACTTTAAAATATAAGATTGATGTTTAAGCAAAAGTGCTTCAGTCCTTGAAGAACAGCATAGAATGATTTAGCTTCACAAGCAATAGAAGAAAAGCTGTGATTGTTTTTTGTCTAATGGGTTGGAAGGTAAGTTGCAGAGTCCACAGAGATCCCTATACCATGTTGAGAGAAAGGGTGAATACAAGTGACAGTTAAACAATTACAGACTGTTTTTGTTTGTTTATAGTCTAAGCCATACATACCTTTTCCTGGCCAGGGCAGGGAAACTAGAAAGACTGATTAACCAAACTATGGGTTACAGGATGTCAAGCCTGAGATCAAGCTGTAATATGTGGGCCATTCCAGGTTAGCTGTTGCCTGTCCCAGATCTCATGCAGGGGTGAAACTCAAATGGAAAGATACTGAGGAACAGTAAGCCTGGTTGTATAAAGTCTAGGTTTGAGTGCAAAATCAAAACCTGGCAGTCCATGTTCAAGATTATTAAGAATTGCGAGGTGGAGACAGAACTTTAAACCAAGCACAGGGGCCTCTAAGACCAGGCCATGTGGGGCTGCAGACCCCTGAAACCAGCTTGTAGGGACAGTTACACATGGCTTGTATGGCAAAGCAAGTTACGGAATACTAATCTCTCCCCCACTCTACCTCTTCCCACCCCAGAAGAGAGAGGGAAGGTACAGGAAATAGGTGTCAGACTTAACAACTGAAAATCTATGAGACTTTTGGATAGTGGCAGCCTCGGAGACGAAATGCGGGGGAAGGCCAGGACCCACAGTTGGGGGTGAAGACTTCTAGGTACACTTTCTGCTTTCCTCTCAGATCTCCCCCCCCCCTTTTTCCAGTGGATAGGAATGAAATTTTAAGAACAGATAACTTATACTGCATCTAACATAAATCATGTAAGTTGTTCCAGAAAGTAGAAGAGGGAAAAATGCTCACCATTTTATGAAATTAGTATGTTGTACATCTGCGATCAGAGGTGCAAGAAAAGAATATTAGAGGCCAATTTAACTTAAGGACATCTATATATACACAAAAATCCTACGTGTTTGTGTGTGTGTTGACTGATATAACAATGTGCCAAGTAGGAATGTAGGATGTTCAGTTCTGAAAGGCATAAGAATATAATTCTATTCATGGGATGAAGGAGAATATAATTCTATTCATGCAGATGAAAGCAATTAATAAATATCAGCATAATCAATATAGAAAATCTTAGCAAACTAGGAATAGAAGCGGACTTCCATAACCTTATAAAATTAAACTAAAATAAACATACCTAATGGAGAAAAATTAGACTTCCTTTAAGGCAATGATAATTGCCAGTAACCTCACTGCTGGCAATGGTACTAGAGGTACTAGAGGATCTTGGCGAACAGAAAGAGATTACTTGTAAAGATTAACAGAGCCAAATTCTGTTATTTGCATACAATATAACTTATCCAGGGAACCTGAGAGAATTGATAAACAGTTGGGACAGTTCTCAATTGATAAACAGTTGAGAATGGAGCGTTCATCTGGCCCCCAGAATCTTTACCTGGCCTGCGGTTTCCCCTTAACTCCTCTGGGAAAGGAAGACACTGTCCTGGTTGCTCAGGACTGAGGGGTTTTCTGGATGCAGGATTTTCTGTGTTTAGCCTGGGACAGTCATCCTAACTCTGGTCCTGATTGTTTCTCTCCTTATGCCCCTTGGAATCTTCCTTTCAAGCTAAGTATTAACATCTTGGAGGGGTATTGCATTTTATTTTGCATTCCTACATATTTTTATTTTCTTTTTTAAAAGATTTTTATTTTAATTATTTTTGTATAGAAGAACTGGGGTACAGGCCAGAGGTGCTGGGGTGAGAGGATTCCCCAGAGACAGAGTGGGGAGCAGAACAGGCAGATCTACTGAAACACACTGCTGAGGGGTGCAGCAGCAAGACAGGAGAGGTCTGTTGCGCTATATGTGAGTCACCTCCCTGGCCTGGAATCAAAATTAGGCCAAAGTGGCTGGCTATAGCTTGATAGCACTGAGACATTAACCCCTGCACCACCAGGGAGGCCTCTGAGATGTTTTTTTAACAATAAGATATGGGTCCACTTCAGCTCAGTCTGCTCTTTTGCCAAAATTCTCCTCATTTGGCTTTTAAGAATAATGAAAGGCTTGGGCTCTCCCTGGTGGCACAGAGGGTTATAAAGCACAGCACTAAGAATCTAAAGCCACCTCAGCATGAGTTCGATCCCTGACTACCCCAGAGGTGATCCACATGGCAGACTTCTGGCCCGCCCACTGCTCCCCTCAGCAGTGCACTTTATCAGTCGGCCTGTTCTGCTCCCCACTCTGTCTCTGGTGAATCCTCTCAACACCCCTGCACCTCTGGCCTGTACCCCAGTTCTGTATGCATAAATACATAAATCTTAAAAAAATAATGAAAGGCTTAATGACATGGGAAAATGTTTGTGTGTAGAGTGGAAAAGCAGATCACCAACTCTATAGTTGGGTCCAGTTTTTACATAAATACATATCATGTGCTCATATCTTTGAAATTTTTGAGATAACAGAACTTCTGTAGGTAGAATGTGACTTCAAATTCTGTAGTCTTTGGGGGGGGATTATTGTGGGTGGGGGGAAGAAATACAGGAAAAGGGTAGGGTAGAAAAAGAAAAATGAATATTGGGAAGGGTAACATAAAGGGAATATTTCTGTTGCAGTGACAGGATTTGTATTTTAAATACCTATGACCTGTTCTTCCTCTCCTTTGCACGTTGGAGAGAGAAAGTGATCGGATGTTATTCCTCATCCAAACCTTGTATCCAGATCACATTGACTTCTTAAGCATGTAACTAGGTCGTTGGAGCAGGCATTTTAAACAATCGCTTACTAAGGGGATTTTTTTTAAATCCATGCTTCAACAAGGGTAAGAATAGAATAAGTAAAATAAAATATGTTTGAATGTTAAATATCCCTAGAAAGTCTTTGATATATCTCAGGGTTTTTTATGGCAGTAAAGTGAATCTATAACTGTGAGCCCAGGCTCAAAATAGAGCTTTGATGAGTTGTCAGAGACTTCTTGGTCATAAAAGTGATGGAGGCCTGTTCTTGGAATGTTTAGGTATATTGTGTCAAAATAGGAAAATCCCATCTGAAGCAATATCTTCCTTTGAATAGTTAGAAATAGGTTCTGTAGAAAGGAGGGGGTGGTGTAACTATAAAGGTGTGTGATAGGGAGATCTTTGTGACAGGGTGGGGGTGGCTCTGTATTTGCTCTTTGGTCACACATGCTTTGTGCACACATCACACCAAGGTCAAGTTCCTGAGATTATGGGAAACTCCATCCTCGGGAGCAAAGTGGGTGAAGACTTTGTGAGTCCCCTTTAACTTATCTTTGCAACTTCCCATGAATGAATAATTATTTCGAAAGAAAAGGTTAAAGAAATAGAAAAACAACAAAAATGAGGTCGCATGGAGTGACAGCTCCCAGGAAAAGCCAACATGGCCCCTAAATATTCTGACTACATTGTCTAAGTTGAGCACCGACAATGGGAGAAGAGGTTTGGACTGACTGACGTCTGTGTACCTCCCCAAATAACTCGTTCCAGCAGGAAAAGCTAACTATAGTTGTGAGCCTTGTTCCTTTTCGCTTTTATGTAGGCCATAGTGTCTTGCTGTGGTTGGAGAAATGGCTTCCAAATTCTTCTACAACAGGTTTATTTAGGCAATTCAGCCCAATGGCTGGTTGATTCGCTAGAGGGGGATTATCACTTAATAAACTGAGGGATTGATCTGTTACCATGTCAAATCCTTCACCCAGCAAAGATAGTTGTGGGATACATGCTCATGATAAAATAGCTTATATGATAGCTTCTAGGTAATTAGACTTATAGTTGTTTAAAATAGAGGCTTCTACTTGGAATAAGTACAGTCAAAATAATTAGTACATTGCAAAATGGACCGTAACTGTTCAAGCTAAGCTTAACTGTAATCAGAACAGTCAGAACTAGAGAAGACCAGAAATCTTCCAATCCGATCACCTCATTTTATGTCACAGACATTCTCAGCTAAGCAAAGGCCAAGATTCAGAAATACCTAGGCACCCATTCTCATAGATTGATTTACTGTGCCAGTCTGGGACCTGGTTTGGTTAGTGTCCTGCCCCTGGGGGTTTGGGGCAGAATCTCAGTGATGGATGGGTGAACAGAACGAGGGCAGAGTCCTGTGGAGAGGAGAGCGTCTTCACATCTCCTTGAAACACGGCATGTGTTGAGTTTTGAGAACACTGACAACTGCATGTGGAGAGCCCTTGGAAGATAGCAGTGAACAGGGAAGTTTCTCAGGAAGGACAACACCCATGGCAGTGACTTTTCTGGAAGAACACGGGTACAATTATTCATTCTCTTGATCAGCAGTTATTAAGCACTTACTATATTCCAGTTACTGTTCTGGGTGCCTGGGGCATGTGATGACAAGCTAAAGAGCCCTGCCCTCAAGGAGCTTATGTTTCTGTGAGGAGTGGGGAAAAACAGGGAAGAAACAGTAATCATGACAAGTCAATGATGTGGAACAAGTAGAGTGAAAGGAGGCGTTTGTGGAGGGGAGGCCTGGGCTGCACTATGAGCAGGCAGGATAGACTCTTGTTAGCCAGAGATTTGAGGGAGGGCAGAAGCATGTGAAGGCATTAACTGACTGATCTGAGGAAGGAGTATTCCAGCAGGGGGCGACGGGAGACCCAGGACTCTTAGGCCAGGTGTGCCTGGCATTGTCTGGTCTGCGGAGCAGCATCGTGGATGCTGGGGCTGATTCTGGGAGAGCAAGGCTGGGAGGCAGGCAGTGAGCTTGGCAGGGGCTCGCAGGCCACACTGAGGACTTGAACCCTAACTCTGGCTGAGAGGGAAGCTTAAGGAATTAGATTTAGCTGACTTTTGGGAGACATTTTGCTTCCTAAGGGGAACGTAGAAATCAAGCCACAGTTGGTGGGCGCGGTGAGATAAAGAGACATCTTTTTTTCAAAGACGTGTATCTCGTAGATTTGAATTGCTTGAAAATCAACACATATTGACAAACGCACAATTAATGCAGATTGTGTGGACTCGAGACATGACATACAATGTGGAAGGTGGGTGCGGGGCTGCGGTTCGCGGTTTCTCCTTCCTATCCCTGTGCTTCAAGAGTCTCCACTTTAAAGCTAGCCTCTGCCTCACCCTTCCTCATGAGAGAAGCAGCAGCATGTTTGCAGGCTGATGGGAATAGTCCAGTAGCGAAAATAGTGATGCCACTGGCGGAGGGTGTGCCATCGTGGGAGACGTGTGCTCCAACAGGCGACAAGGGCGGAACCAAACACAACTGGTGTGAGACAGGAGCAGGGAGAATGTCTGTGTGGGTGGATGAGAAGCAGAGAGCCTGGCACCGAGGTGCTGGGGTCATGGTCCTGTTTTCTTGATTAAGTAGGAAGCAAGGTCCTTAGGGGAAAGTGAGGACGGAGAAGTTTCAGCAAGCTTGGCAGCACAATCTGTGGGCAGTGCTCTGGGAAGACAGCCACTCTCAAACATTGTTAGGGGAGTGGAGAATGTAGTGAGGGATTTCCCCGTGGAGAGACGTGGCCATTTTATTGTTTGATGCAGTGATCCAATATCTAGTAACTTAGCCTGAAAATTAACCTCTGTCCCCCTCCATGAAACAACATGTACAGGACTTTCTACTGCAGCATTATTTGAAATAGCAAAATATTGGGATTAACTTAAGTGACCATTCAGAGGGGACTGCTTGATGTAGAAAGAATGAGGAAGAGCTCTACAGGTGACATATTGTTTATATCATTCTTAAGTAAAAAATGCAAAGTACCAGGACTTTATAGGCTGTATTTTGTGTGAGAAAAGAAGGAATGAAAAAATACATTTTTACAAAAAGACAATGGGAATATAAATTTCAAACTAAGATGATTAGAGAGAGGGAGTGCACAGGAGTGGGATAGGGGAATTCAGTGTCTCTAGTTTGAAATCACATACACTACACACACACATTTTCAATGTTTTGCAGCACATTAACAAAACTGGGACAAACGGATGACCTTGACCAAGGGAGTTACAGGTGCACAAAATTCTAGAAGAGCCCAGATCGATGAGTAGGTTTCTGTAGGGAACAACTGT
Source organism: Condylura cristata (assembly GCF_000260355.1). Lineage (NCBI taxonomy): Eukaryota > Metazoa > Chordata > Mammalia > Eulipotyphla > Talpidae > Condylura > Condylura cristata. The sequence goes on from NW_004567120.1 coordinate 39,510,039, forward strand.
ACCAAAAGCCAACACCAAAGTAGAGAGCTTTTGAGAATGCGCAAGACATTAAATGCAAGTCTGGGATGGCTGGCGGCTGCTCACAGCCTCGTGCAATGGCTCTGAAATCTCCCCCACCTCTGGGAGGCTAAGCTGCCACTCGGGACCATCAGAGCCCCTTATTCATTCTCTCATTACTTCCTGGTTGTGCCAAAATAAATAAAAAGATAAACCAGCAGCAGATGGCTTTGAAAGAGCAGAGCTTGGGCGGGGGGGATTTCACACTTTGTGGGTTCTTCACCATGCGCTGACAGTTGCAAGAGAGGGCTCAGTCTCAGGGCGCAGTAACTATGGAGTTTATTTACAAAGGGGACCTGGGCAAGGGGAGAGTCCCCTGGTAGTGGCCCCAGTGCCCCAGAGTCCAAACCCAAAGCTGCTGGGCACGAGGGATGCCCTGGGATGATTGCTGGGAGCGGCACTGTGCAGGAGGCTGGCGCGGTCCGGCTCCCTGGTGCCAGCTGGGCCTCTCAAGGCTGCTGAGACTGCTTCCAAGCAGATTCAAGGCTTTCTCTGCGCAGATTCAAGCCTGCCCAAGCAGCCTTGTCCTAGCAGCCTCTCTCTCGAGCCCCCCGCAGCTCCCACAGCGAGGCCAAGCTTTCCTTTCAGACTGCCTCACTGCTACCCCACCAGGTACCCACCCTAAGTCTGATGGGACCGTTTCCCACACCAGCTCTTCCCAATTTGATGGGTTCCAGCAGGAGCTTGGCCCCGTCTTCCAAACCAGCTCAGGATGCAAACCGAGGCCTGGGTTGTGGCCCCACCACCTGCCCCGGGCCTTCTCACCCAGGAGCCTGAGCCGGAGCCGGAGCCGGAGGCGGGCGGCTCCCTGTCTCTGAAAGGTCTCGGCCAGCGTCTAACCCCAAAACTGCCGTGGGCTTTCCCTCTCTTTCCCCTTTAAACCAGACCAGCTGCGCCAGGCTGGGCCTCGGACAGCTGCCACGAGCCTGGGCCGGCTTATGCCGCTCAGCTGAGGGCCCAGCGCGGAGGCCTCGAGCGCCTGTTCTGATTGACAATGTTGACACATAGAAAGCAACATGGGGCGGGTTTCCTTCCTTACACGTTTCCAGAACTACTGAAAATGTGTGTTTACAAAGTAGCTGACGATAGTCCTCCTTTGGATGGCGCCAGGAGGGAGACGGGGCACTGTTGGGAGCCACAGTCAGCCTCAGATTCGCCTTCTCACTCGGGCTCTGCCGCAGAGGTTGCGCCTCCAGCATCCAGCCGCTCCCCTCTGCAGTAAGCCTCCTTTCCTGGGTAGCCCCTGGGGTGCTTCACCTTTGCTCACATTTCCCTCATCCTTGCCTGTTGTTCTCTGACGATTTTGCCTCTGCCACCTTCTCTGACGCGGCTTCCACCTGTGCAGGAGAGTCCAGCTGACAGCCCTCTTGGGGGCGTCGTCTCTTGGGCTCCACCTGTGCGTGGTGGCTTCATGAAGCTGGCCCTCCCATGGCCCCAGATGCTGGGGCTGTGCAGGGGTAGTGGAAAAGAGATCTTTCTTTTCTTCATATAGGAATTCACAGCTATAAATTTCCATCTAAACACGATTTTAACTATATCCCATAAATTTTATGTTGTGTTTGCTTTTTCATTCAGCCCAACGTATTTTCATTTCCCTTGGGTTCTCTTCTTTGGCCTACAGTTATTTAGGAGTGTGATGTTTCATTTCCACTCTTTTCATATAGTTTTGACTTTTGAACCACAGAAGTATTTTACAGGCCCACCTTGTTTTATTGTGTGTCCTTTTATCCTCCTCTGCAGATAACTGCTTTTTTTTTTTTTAAAGATTTATTTATTTGTTCATACAGAACTGGGGTACAGGCCAGAGGCTCAGGGGCGGTGGAGGCTTCACCAAAGACAAAGTGGGGAGCAGAACAGGCAGATCTACGAAGTACACTGCTGAGGGGAGCAGCGGGCGGGTCCAGAGAGGTCTGCCACGCCATGTGGTCACCTCCGGGGCAGGCGGGAATCGAACTCATGCGGAAGTGGCTTTAGCTTCTCAGTGCTGTGCTTTAACCCGCTGCGCCACCAGGGAGGGCCTGCTTTTTTTTTTTTAACTAAACTCTCCACCAGCAAAAATATTGCTATGCACTGAAGGTTAGGTATTTTAGCAATAAAGTAATCTCCAATTAAGTGTGTACATTATTTTTTTAGCCATAATGCTATATTACACAGTAAACAGGCTACCGTGTAAGTGTGAACATGACTTTTCTATGCACTGGGACCCCAAACAATTCACGACTTGCTCTATTGCAATACTTACCATATATCTGTGATCAGGAATCAAACTCACAATATTTTCAACGGGTGCCCATACATAACCAAAGGCCAAATCATAAGGACCTTTAGAAAAGCGAACCCTAAGCTGAATACATACAAAAAGAAATGACCTGAATTGTGTGTCAAATGGACACACTGCAAAGAAATAGTGAATTTTAATTCATAGGTTTCTTGTTGATAGCGGCATTAGTATTAGCATTAGTATTGCAATTCTGAAACTCGTGTATTTTTGAGGATTGAGCAATTTATTTAAATATGACTGTTGTTGAAAGCCAGGGTGTAAATCAAGAGTCAGCAAATTTTTCCTGTGAGGGGCCAGATAGTAAATATTGTCACAACCACTCAGCTCCACTCTTGTGCAGTGAAGGCAGCTTGTGGGTGTTATGGAGATAATGAGCACTGCTGCCTTTCCGTAAACTAGGACAACAGGAAGCAGGCCGTGTGTGTCCCATGGGCCCTCATTTGCCAACCCCTTGCTTTGGTCTGCTGAAAAAGGGAGCTACTATTAAGGAATGGAAGCTACTGTTAAGGAATGGAATTAGTTTAGATTTTTTATCATCAATAGGAGATCATGGTTTTTGTTAGTAGTTTTGAATTGTAACAGACTGAACCAACATTGCACACAGCTGGGCTGCATGGGGATTTTCACAGTGGAAAGCAGCGTTCTACCATACTCCCTCGCAGAAGTAACGACTCCATGTGGGTTCTTATGACCATGAGCTTCTGGGTTTGAACCTCATGTGAGCAAACTCCTGATGTATGCACTGATGTGTGTACTCTTCCTCGTTTTGCGTCCTTTTGCGCGTGTGTCTTCTTCGTTTGGATCACGTGTTCTGGAGATGCCTCCATCTTGGTCACAGTCACGGTTACCACTCACTGTAGTGACCTGCCCCCCTGTTTCTGATGGGCGTCTTAGGGTGCTTTCAGTTTTCAACTCTTACAAATATTGCTGCTATGAACATTCTTGTTCACCTTTGGTGAAAATAAAATCCATATGGTTTCAGTTTGTACATGACCTGAAAGTAGAATTTCTGGATCATGGGGTATGCTAAGCTGCAGTAGCTAATGCTCAATAGTTTTGGAGCCTGACCGTTTCAGCTTATACTCCCATCAGCAGCCATATGAGTTCACGTTGCTGCCCCTTCTTGCCCATTCTTGATGGGGTCTGTTTTTACATTTTAGCTGTCATGGAGGGGCTGTCTTTTACATCCTAGACATTCAGTCGTTTCTTAAAGTGGTTTAATTTGCATTTAGGGAGTGATTAAATGGAGTATTTGGTTATCTTCTTTAGTGAAGTGCTGTTCAAACCTGTTTTCTATGGGCTGTTGGCGTGTTTCTTCTGACTGGTAGGCTGTAAATATTCTGGATATGAGTTCTTTGTCAAATAAATGTATTTCAAATGTCTTCTCACATTCCATGACTTGGCCTTTCCCTAGCTGGATGGTCTATTTTGAAGAAGATAGAATTTAATTGTAATGCTACCCAATTGAATATTAATTTTGATTTTAACATTTTTCTTCAAAATCAGCACATTTTTGCCCCATGGAAGACAACTTTACCTACCGCAGATCATAAAGACATATTCCTGTGTTTTTTTTTTCTAAAAGCTTTATTGTTCTATTTTGAGCATATCAATTTATGGTCCAGCTGGCACTGAATGTTGTTTATTATACGAAGTACATTTTTTCCATATGGGTGATTCATTTGAGCCAGGATCACTTACTTATTTTTTGATTGAAGTAACCCTGCATTGTATGTAACGTTATGTAAATTTCAGGTAACAGCATCCTATCGCCCCTGGTGCCCCAGTGAAGCCTTTGCCAAAGATCAGGTGATAATTATGGCTTGTTCCTTTACCTTCTGGTTTGCTGCGATGATTTGTTTACCAACCCTTTGGGCAATACCACTCTGTCTTAATTAGCAGGACCGTGCAGTGGGTCTCCAGACCTGGCTGTGTAACCCTCCAGCTTTGTCCTTAGGGTGACTTTGACTACCCTTGACCTTTCGCGTTTCCAGATAAATTTCAGCATTAGCTTGTCTGCTTTCACTGCAAATAAATCTAATGTGCAACGTCTTAACACTGAAAACTAGGAAGCATTGCTGAATAAATGTAGGAATATGTTCATAGGTTAGATTCTGAATATTGTTAATATGTCAGTTTCTCCTAACTTGTTTAATGGGTCAGTGAAATCCCAGTAAAAACCACAGATTTAGTTGAAGGTTATTTGATGACTTTTGGGTGGTATTGGAAATTAAAAAGCAACAACAACTACTACTTTCTACTTACTTGTCCTGTTCTATGAAAATTAAATAAAATTTAATATTTTGACCTTATGTAAACATCGCCAAATGCAGTTAAGAACTCACATTGTTTGTAGATTCTTTTGGATTTCTTATGTACAACATCATGTCATCTTCAAATGATAGTTTTTATTCCTTCAGCTCTCATTCTATGTTTTATATATCTTTTTCTTGCTTGATTATACTGGCTAGGACCTCCAGTACAGTGCTAAATCCTTAACATGTTACCAGCAAACAAGGCATCTTTGTCTTCTTCCTGTCCTCAGGGGAAATTTAAAAAACAGTTTAATGGTAATTGGGATGCTTGCTGTAGGTTTTGTGTAGCTACTGTTTATTCAGATTAAGGATGTCTCCTCTTCCAAGTTTTTTTTTTTTAATCAGTTAACAGTGGCTGCCAACGCAAATTAGGGAAACAGGATCAGATCCTCATCAGCGCACCACGTGCACCTCCAAGTGCCTCAGTCCTCACCGCAGCCCAGTGCACTCCCATGCCTGAGGTTTTTCTTTTCTTAACTAGAAGTGAGTGTTAAACTTATCAAATGCCTTTTCTGCATCTGTCAAAGCGTCATATAATGTCATGCCTTTTCTTCTTGTTAATCTGGCAAATTACATTGATTTTCCCATAAACACCCCTTGGTTATAAGATATATTATCACTGTTAAATGTCACTGGGGTAGATTTACACAAAATAATGTTTCTTTTTTTAAACCAACCACTCTACTGAGTTGCAATGATTAACAAGAAAAAGCTGATTATGTCTAATGCACGCAAATTCCACAGCTTGGGATAAGTAATACCCTGGAGCCATCTCCAAGGAGCCAACCCTCCCGAACTTGCCTCCTTCTCCATGTGTGACCACTGTGGCATTTTTACTTTTTGAAATGCTTTCATGTTTTAATTGTGCTGGTTTCATAGACAAGGTTGGCGAATATTGCCATTTTTTAGATCTTCAGAAGCATCCGGGCAAGGTAATGGTATTCCCTCTTTTAAGTGTTTAAAAGAATTGATCCACGAGCCAAATTTTACTTTGTGCAGGTTTTTAGTAACAGCCTTCATTTCTTGCATAGCGGTAGGACTGTTTCTTTCTGGGTCAGCTTCTTGGGCTGCTTCTCAAGGGCGTTGTCCACTGCCCCTGGGGCTGCTTGTGACCCGTTCTCTGCCTTTCCTCCTTCTGGCGCCCTCCCACTGAGCTGGTGACAGGCCTTGCTGCCGTGTCTCCTGTGTGTCTTATATCCTCTCCAGGGATGTCCACCCTGTTTGTCTCCATTCCGCTTTCAGACCTCATCTACTGACCTGGTTTTAGTGCTCTAGTGGTGTTTGCACTTTCGCCCAATCTGATTTTCAACCCATCTGCTACTTTACCAGCTTTACCTATTTCATTTTCTGTTTCAGACTTTCCATTTGACTTTTACTTAGAGATTCCAGTTCTCTGGTGAAAAAGCTCCCTTTTGCCGTCTGTTTTTGGGAACCTATTCCTCGCAACTATTCAAAATCTGTGCGTGGTAATTACCTATGCTTTATTTTCTCTCTCCGGGTCTTGCTTATTCTAAGCTGGTGAGTTGGGATCGAAGGCCCGCTGCTGGGGGGGGGGGTAAGAGGGCTGCAGATTGTACCCCTTGGCCACGAGGCTCACTCCTCTCCTCTGGAGGGCCAGGTCCCCTTGATTCAACCAGGACTTGGTTGATGCAAGACTTGGCAGCTGACTTTGGATGTCCTCGTGTTCCTCTGGCTCACCCCCACTTCCAGGAATCCCCACTAAGATTGAGGGCCCTTGCTAATGGCTCTTCTAAGTGGCCCGTCATACACGCCAGTTCTGTCCTCCCAGCAAGGTAAGCCCTGTGACAGACCTGCTCTGCTTCTCGACATGTTCACTCTTACACAGCCTCCTCCATCTGACTGAAATTGCAAATACCCCTGGAAGAAAACTGATCCCAAGAGCTGGGTCCCATTCTGTGTGCCTCCTGTTCCCTAGGATCTTGATCTCCCAGAATTTGGCTGCCTGGGGGATGCCAAACTTCATTTTTAGTGCCCCTAAGCCCACAAAGTACCCAAAGCTATTCTGCTGGCTCCTCGGCCTCATGCTCTATGCGAGAAGTCCCCGGACAGAAGTAGCTTTCCTTCTCCCTGCCTCTGGTGTCCTGGCCACCCTGGCAGTCCTCTGATTTCTTTGCAACAATTTTCTTTAAAACCTGGTTTGTCTAGTTTTTCTTGTTAGACCATTGGTCTCTACAAAGCTACTCCATCTTAGCCAGAAGCCAGAATCTGTCATTCAAACGTGAGTGTATTGCGCCTGTGTCCTCTGACTTCTGTCCAGTGATCTAGAAGGGCACACGAGCAGTAACTGCAGTGGCACCAAGCCCATGGAGCAGCCAGGCCTTGCTTCCTACTGCGATGAACTGGGCTTCCTGGGAGAGAAGGCTGACCATGGGAAAAGGACAAGAGGAACCTGGGGGGTCTTGCTGTGCCCGAAAGTAACGCAACAATCAGAGTGATGTGGGCATGTCATGAGGACACAGGAGCCAACTTGAATGGACACCTACTGGCTAAGTCTGCGGTCACTCGAACATCATAAAAAAGCAAGGGTGGTAACGGTTTATGATACATTACCAAAAATCCATGGTGATGTCTGAAATAAGAGAACAGGAGACGAGACCACCGGAGGAAAGCTCTGCCTTTGTTTTTGTTTTATGCAAGAATATCAACTACTAAATGGAGAAGGAACAAGACATTTCAAAAGCTGCTGTTTTAAAACCCCCAAAGTAATAACTGGTTCAGAAAAGACTCACGAGTTGATGCAAATGTGGTGAGGTGAAGTATTGCTGGGAACAAGTATCAAGCCGTCACTCCAGACAGACGTTTAAGAAAGGGAAAGATGCTATGACGAAGGCAAGGCCGGTGGCAGCCTGACCCGACACTGGCCTTTTGTGTGAACCAACAAGACACACAGTGCGTCATGCACGATGCGATCTTCTGGCTCCAGATGTTTGCCCCAACTCACCTCATGAGGAAACAGACAATTCTGTGGTGCGGGGCACAAAGCGGACACTGCCCTGGACTCTTCAAAAGATTGGATGTCATGGAGGACAGAGGACATCGGCAAGATTGCAGGACTGCAGGAGACCGTAGACAGACAGCTGAAGACTCGTACAGAGGAGCCCTGAGTGGATGCTGGTCGGAAAGCAGAAGCCACAAAGGGTGTTTGGGGATAACAGGGCAGATTTGGGTATGTGCTGCATGCTGGATATTTGTGGTGATTTTATTTTTTTAGTGGTGTTGATGTTATACTTAAACAGGGAGGTTTTGTTAGGAAATGCAGAGCGTCGTGATGAAAATAGAACACTTTTCTGGAGTGTGGGTGTGGCTGTGTAGCAAGATGGGGTGGGTGTAGACTAGGCTAACAGTTGGCAGGCAGCCAGAAGGGATCCTCCAGAGCAGAGAATGAGCAGAGAAAAAGCCCTTTACGATTTTCAACGACATGTCCACAAGATGGCAGTAGAGGAACACGCAGAATGTGCCATGGCTGCCTTTTATAAGGTGACCTTATTTTCTGATTTGAAAAGCAGAATGTAAGATTCAACAAAGGATCTTTTTTTGGTTTGTGAATATATTTATGTGAAAATTTATGCAGGAGTTTGAACACAAAATGCCATTTGGCGGTATCATTCTATGAATTGCTTTTCTTGAAATTAACGCCATTTTGTTCGATTTGGGCTGCAGAACTGAAAAGCATAGAAAACAGTGTGCGCGCGCGTGCATTTCCCAGGTGAGCAGGTCCACACTTTGCACCATGTCTCACGGGCTTGATCACTACCCCTGAAGCAAGAGGCTGAGGGCCCCCACCAGACTAGCAGGGCTGCGAGCCTCTGCCCTTGAGTCCATTCCCTGAAGGTGAACTTGTGCGTCACGCAGTACCGGAGGCCTCGAAGGATATGGAGCCCGAAGACCTGGATGTGAAGGTGACACTGTGCCGCCTTCCTCCCTTCTACGCCCACACCCGCACATCCGGGCAACTGTACCTACCACAGTATGTGCGGTGCATGAAACCAAACAAGCAGCCATTTGCCTTTGTTTATTTTCTTACACCGCAGAGGGAAATAGCTGGTCACATATAACTTTCTCTTGATAAACATTTACCAAAAGAGTTCTTTTTGCCAGGGTAACATGAAACAACCTTCTTGTGATTGCAGAAGCTTCCAGCCTCCTGGGAGTGTCAACTGTGCGTGTAGTTTTCTTCCAAGAGTTCTTGGTTTGCATCCGGCCTAGGTTTCCACAAACTGCAGCGTGAGTGGCTGGGTGAGGACTGGGAGCCAAGCACGCAGTGCTTTTCTCCCTCCCAGTCGCTGACCAGAGCCGGAGATTTCTCTCCTATGCAACTAGAAGCTTGCAGGGCGTGGTGTGGAAAATGTGTTATTGACGTGCTTGATGTGCTTGAAAGAAAGGCCTGCTAACCCAGCACCTCAGTCTGCCCGTCTGGGCGGCGGGGCCTGGAGAGGACAAAGGGGGTTGAGTATTAGTCAGCCAAGGGAGAGCAGCATGCCAGGCCTGTCGGGACAGCTGGTTTCAGGATCATTCACTGAGTGCTTCCCATTCTTTCCCTCCCACCATTGCTACGGAAGCCCAGAGCCAGCAGGAGCTAGAGCGGCGGGGTGGCTGAACAGTGAATTGAGCAGTGCAGTAGAAAAGAACTAGTGTAGTTTGTTCATTTATCTATTTAATTTCAAGAAACAGAGATGAACTTCAGACTTCTCTCTCCCTGCGTTCCTGCTGCAAACATCGTGCCGAGCCAGGGTGTCGGCCAAAAGAGAACGGTGAAATAAATCCTAGCATGTGCTTGCAAAGGGTTCTGTTCACAAATGCCGACAGAGATGTAGCCAAACTGAGTGGTAAGAGAAACAGCTAGCTGTGGCACAACATAGAAATACATCACAGTTTGAAACAGACGTTTGCTGTCACCGGTCCAGAAAAGGACACGTGGGGACCACCCTCTAATTTGCTCAGTCCTTTGGTTAGGCTGTGAGGTTGTCCTATCGCAGAGAAAGGGATTCCCATGCTCTCCTTTATGTCATTTTCTTGTTGTCTGTGTTTTTAAATGAGCGCCATAATCTGAGTAAATAAATCATGTTAAGAAAGTCTGTGGCACAGTCCCCTGTGACCTTCAGTTGCTGAGTGGGGAGTTGTCTGGTGTAACCCTTCAGTCATTCATCCTGAGCACACCAAAGCCAAAGGAAGGCAACTGATGAACTTATAAATGACCTCTTTGCTACACGGAAAGCTGTTTACAGTATTTAAAGAGCTGAACTGAAACAACAGAAATAAAAATATGAGCTCAAATAGACAAATTGTTGGGCAGAAAGGAGCTGGTCCCCAAGAAACAGAACGGTGGCAGGAAAGTAGGCAGAGTGCAGCCTTTAACTTTGCCCTTTCTGGATTGTGGGCAGCTGCGAGAACTGGTTTTGCTATTGCGTCTAGTTCTGTCTGTATTTCTGCTGACGGGCAAACACCACCGGTGATATCTTCTGTGGCATCTTCCATAAGCAACAATGAGTGGTGCATTGGCATTTTAAAAAAGGATCTTTACAAAAAACACAGAAAGCTTCAACTGACTATTTCCCCTCTATTAAAAACACAGGCCAAACTTCAAATCACCACTGAGTTACACAAAAACTGTCTTTGGGGAAACGAAAGGAATACAATCCAGGCACATCAGCTTTGAATCTGGCATCGTTTCAGTTACCTCTGGGGAACTTTTAGAAATTCAGGTTCAGTGTCCACCATGCACCATCCCGAGCTGGACTTGGAAACCTGTAGGTACTGACACTCTGCACATTCTGATGCAGATTCTGGTCTGGGAACCACTGGCATATTACAACAAGCAGAACGCATCATGCTTCGGCCTGTTGGAAGGTAAATAAATGCAAAATGCTTTTTCCCTATTGAAGTTAACAGATGAATTACGGAGCTGCATTCAAATGCTGGGCTAATTTCTAAAAGAAAATATGAGCCCTCGACACTGAATGCATGCAGGGGCTCTCTGGAGGCTGCACTCCCAGGCCTGCGGAGGTGGAGTTCGTGCATCTCCTCTGTAGATGTGCTTTGCTGGCAAGGTTTTTAAAGCACCAAGGGAACTATCAGCCAGGGTTCAGTGCTTCTAAATCCTTGCAAGGACTAGACATAGGTGATCGGGGGCACACCACTGAAAGTGGGGGTAGTTGCTGCCCCCACAACCTCTCAGCTCCACCGAGCTCAGGCTGGCCAGTGACGCGCGACCGACAGTGACAGCTGGGACAGAAAGATGGCCGTAGCCTCCCTCCCACCTTTCAGACCGTGGGCCAGTGCATCTCTTGGCTGAGTGGAGTTCATGTCCAGAATCCTGGCTTTCACGGGAGCCGTGGAAGGAGAGGTTTCGGTGTTCGCCTCCTCGGTGTAGGGAAGAGGGCTACTGCATGTCCAAGGGTGCTGTCGACCTGGTCATGAATTGCCAGAGCTTCGCGGCTGGAGCTAGCTGGCCGGGGAAGGCCCTGTAGTGGACATATGCTGGAGCTACCGCTGCCCGCGTGCAAAAGGCAGTGGCGCTCTTTCCAGACACAGGCAAAATGGAAATGAATGTTCCCTGCCATAGAAGATGTCATTTGTGTGTTCCGATCCCCAAAATGGCACCGACATATGAGCGGAATATTTTCATCAAGTGAGAGTGTGATTCTCTGGTTTCCCCAAAGAACTAGTTTTTTCCGGCAAATCTTTTTTTTCTGAATATGTAGGTGACTGAATCTGAGTTATGTGTGAACTGTTCTCTGATGATTTTGCCTACTGTGAGTGTGTCTGTGTCTGTGTGTATCTACACACTTGCATGCCTGGGCGCCCATGTTTCTTGGCAGGCTTTACTGAATTATGACATAGGCTGGCCTCACCCTTGACCGTGCACACAAAGCTAACTTCAGGCTGCCTGTGGCCATGCTGCCTGTGTCAGTGGGAACATGTGTCTGAAAGGATGACGGAGGTGGAAGTTCTTTATCACACATCTGTTTCCCAGCTTGCTGAGCACTGAGCACTTCACATAGACTGTTTCCCTAGTCCCTAAGGTAACTCTTTGAGGCACATGTTACTACCCCCTTTTACTGCTGAGGAAACAAGTATTACGAGGTTAGAAACAAGTCTAAAGATGTTAATCGCTTTCTGAGGTGACAGAGTTCAGAAGTGGTACAGCCAAAATTTGAGCCCACATGTCTAATGTGAAAGATTCCAATCTTCTTTAAGACATTGAAGAGAACCTCAGAAAATTACTAAAGCAACTGTTGATGCCTCTTTTCTGTTGTACACTTGTTAACCCCTCAGTCTTCCTGTTTTTGTCAAATGTCTGACCAGGCTCAGGGGGCTGAAATAGTGCATTCAAGAATGGAAAAGAGCATTCTTAGTACCAGCTAAGACATCCACTCGAGGAAGCAGACTGACCAGAAGTTCCCCTGATAGAATAATCAGCGGTTCCAGAGCAGACGAAGTTGTTGCCTCACATACAGTTTTCAGGGTTACATTGTGGAGGGAGGTGTAATCCCTTCTGAGAATTCTCAAAATGCTTGGGGTTTAGATAGTGAGATATATTAGGAAAATCATAAATGGCAGATTGTCCACCATGCTCTCTGAACAAATTCTGTGTTAAAGAGGAAATTCTCTTCAGAAAACCACCAGGGTTGAATGATGAAATTTGTTGCTTGTGTGACATGGGGCTGTCCATAGTCAAAGTGTGTGTGTGCAGGGAGTCTCCATGTGGTATAAAGTGCCCAACTAATGATAAAATAAGCATCTGGTACAGTGTTTCTCAAATAAGGCACAGTGAGTAGTTGGGGGGGGTGTCCATCACGGGAAGGGCCGCCTTGAGGTCTCTCTCGTTGGGGTTCCTGGAGAGGCCAGAGAGGCTCTGCTTCCCCTTGTGTGACTCTGAGTAGGGAATGCTCTTCCCTATGGGCCATCTCTCTGGGGAAAAATGCAAAAGCAGACACGTCTTTTGCTGCTAAAAGCGCCGCAGATCCTACATGTCCATGGCCACTGAAATGCTCATTTCCCAAAAAGAATAGCCATTTTTTTTTGGGGGGGGCATAAACATGTCCACCTCTCTCCCAATTCAGCTGGGTAGCCTGGATTTTTATTTACTTATTCTGGCAAATAATCAGGCAACCAGGATCCAATATCTGTTGCTGATTCATGCCTCACCTAGCAGTAAGTCTGAAGCTAGAAGCTCGTCTGTTGGTGTGACTCCGGGCTGGATTGCTCCTTCCCCACTGCCACTGCCCTCCTCATTTTTTGAGCCTACTCTGGGATGAAAGCCACCCTACTTTCTATTCTGGAGCAATTTAACAAGCCTCAACAAGGGACTTGACATGCTTTCGTCTGAGGAGTCTTTTGCCAGTGCCCAGACTGTTTTGTAGAGTGGGTATCTGTGGAGACCCTCCTGGTGGCCATGCCCTAGCCCTCTTCGTTAGTTCACCAGGTAGCTCGTTAGGCGTCTCAGCCACCATCAGAGGCTTCTGTTAATCTATGGGCAGGATGGGCCTACAGATAAGAATACACCTCATCCCAGGGACTTTGCCAAGCTAACCAAGTTTTTGATGAAAATCCTCAGGCCTCTGAAACTGAAGAACCACTTTGTCACATTTGCACTTTACCTTCCCTTTTGTCTTTATTAAGGAGATTGAGCAGGGGAAAAGATAATTAAAGGAAGGGACTGTGAAGGGCTGTTTTGCGGTCTGTGTTTTAAATGTGAAGGCAGGCATTTATATGGGCAGAGTAGCCTAGTGTCCTCTCCCCTAATTGGGCACTGCTTATTTATCCATTCTTCAACAACTAAAGACTACACCAAGTAGGCTGCAGTGCACACGCCCCTCCTGCAAATGCGCGGACACTTCCCTAGGACAGAAGCCTGGAGCTGTCAGTTTGATGCTATGCAAATTAAAACTCAGCCAGGGCAATATGACATATTGCTTAGGAATACATACATGTAGAGCCCAGGGAAGCTCATGACAGAGCTGTGCCCCAACGCTAGGATGACGGTTACTCCAGGAAGACCAGGGGAAGGAAGATACAGGAGCTGTTGGGAGCTTGAGCTGAGACATTCTAGCTCCAAAAAATGGAGGTTGTGCAGGTGCACTACTGCCAAATGTTAGCATCTGTCAAAGGTGGGCGGTCAGTGACTGGGTGATTTGTTTTTCTGTATGACATAAATATCTCATAAATGGTCGTGAAAATTGTGATGTAATTAAAAGGATAACTGAAAGGAATTCGGGACAGAGGCTCTGCTGGCTGACCAGTAGTTCACAGCCAGACAGAAGGTGAAGAGCATTCAATTCTCCTGCCCTGTAGTCCAGGTCAGCCACGCCCTGAAGACCCAGATCCCCATAAACCAAGGTCATGCTTTTCCCAACCAAGGCAAACACCTGCTTGTTCAAAGCAAAACGCACTGGTTTCACTCATCTGTGGAACACAAATAACAAAAAAAAAAACAAACAAAACAAATACTGGCAAAGGACAGCAAAGGTTTAGTGAAAAATGAGAAACACTTTGGTTTCCAGAAGGAACAGTCTGGACAGAGGAGGGGCAGGGGAGGGGAGGGGGGCGGGCACTGGCGCGGGAGGTTTGGTGCAGGGGGAGTGAAGCATGTGCACCAACAGTTGAGCCAGCCTGTCACCGAGTTATATAGACATGTAAACAAATGACGTGTTTTCAGAAGTCCGACCACGATGGACCGTCTTCCTAGGCAGAGCCCTGTGTCCCTGTGTGAGCAGGTCTCATGCTCTGCTGGCATGGGGCTTGGGTGAAGAGCTTATGAGATGAGAGGCTTAACGCGAACGCTTGGCCGGGCTGCTCTTCAAGAGCTGGTAGTCTCCACTGGTAGTTTCTCCACAGAGACGGTGACAAGCCACGCCACAAAGCTAGGGCAGAGCGAAGCGAAGAGGACACTGGGGAAGCCCATTCTGCATGGAGACAGCGAGTCTTGCCTGAAAGCCCAGTCTGACTAGCTGCTGAGGCCTCTGGGTATCTCGGCCAGGGTGAGTGTGCCCCACAATGCAGGTCACACCTGGAAATGCAGAGGCAGCAGCAGCTCTCCAGTCCCAAACCCAAACCTGTGCCGGCCAGAAGCAACCAGAACGCAGATGCTAGTCTCAGAAAAAGACGTTTTCCTTACTAAATAAATACAACGCTCTTTGACTATTTGATGTTACTCGCCGGGACTTAAAGAATGAATTACTGAATTTTGAAACATAGCTATTTGATTAACCAACATGATAATGTTAAAAATGAGAATAGAAACCCAAAGACTCTATAAGCAGGCAACAAAAATTACCTTTGTGTCTAATCAAAGCTTATTTAATATTAATCAGTCTTTATAGTTTGTAAGTATCACTTAATCAATCATTAATTAATTAATGTAATCTAGCAAACTGGTGAGTAGTTTATTATGCTTTGCTGACCAGAGCTAATCAAAGCTGAAGCCATTTTACTTTAGATAAAACTACACTCATGTGGAAATTTTCTGCTTTCTATTTTACTGCCACATAAATTCATCCCCCATTGCATTTCACAGATTAGATTAATCTACCAATATTAATAACAAGTGAAATTAAAAAAGAGATCGCAGCCAGTCATCCAAACTAATTAACCAGCAAAGAATTAAAAAGGAGCTCAGCATTCTTCTGTCCCTGGAACCCGTACACAGCAGAGGGCTCGTCCTGGTCATGCGTCTAACCACGTAGGAGAAGTTTGCTGAGACGGCTCTTGTGAAAGGTCACACTGGTGTGGGGTGGGCCCTAATCCAACATAATTGAGGTCCTTATAAGAAAATAGCCACTGTTCACAATAGCCAAGAACTGGAAACAATCTTAATGCCTGTCAGCTTATGGATGGACAAAGATGTGGTAGATATACTCAGTTGGATACTACTCAGCTGTAAACAAGATGAAAGGCTGCCATTCGCAACATGGATGGGCCTGGAAGGAATGCTGTTTAGTGAAATAAGCCAGATGGAGAAACAAACACTACACACTACATACATGTAGCATGAGAACAAAACACTACATATTACATACATGTAGTATGTAGAGAAAACAAACAGACGAACAAAACAAAACCTCTGAACTCTAGAAATGATGGCTGGACTGGTTATGAAAAGGGGTGGAAGAGAGAAACATACGACACAAGGGTGGGTGAAGGACAGCATTGGACTTTTAGCTGTGAGCTTTATGCTGATCTCAGTGATGCACGCCTCAAACTTAGATAATGTGACAAAGCAATATTACTTCACTAAAACAAACAAAACCCATTGAAAACAGTCACAGAGGGCGCCAGGTGGGATGGCGGACTCACAGCAATGGCAGGACTCTGAGAAAGGGACCGTGTAGGTCACGTGGGATGTGCCAGCTCTAGCAAACACACACGTGCTCAGGGCCATCTGGGACTGACTTGTACCTGCAGTGGGGTGGAGGACTGTTCTCCAAGAGCGTCAGATTAAAGACAAATGACACAGTGATCCCCGTGGTGTGTCCTCTGCTCCCACATCGTCCTGTCTGACTTTGCACTGACAAACCAAACTCAGGTGCATGTAAGTATCACTCCCACCCCCACACCCTGCATTAGCCTCCGAGAAACTCAAATCCACCTAGTCATCCAGACAGGTCCCGCAGTGGCTAAGTCAGTTAGGATCTGGAGTTGTGTCTGTTCCTTCTTCCTAATACACGGGGCTCAGGCCCATTCCAGCTTTCCAGAGAAGCTGTGCATGCCCAAGAGCAGCCAGGCCGTGACTGGGAGGGCTGAGTGGGGCTCCTAGCTGTTTACATTTTCCTTCTGTGAAAAAGTCTGGGGACTTTGGTATATTCAGAACTCGTCTAGTCCTTGGGTACTGGGTCTCCCCAGGTGCTGGAAATCTCAGCTGTGAAGCCCAAGCTGGGGAAAGTGGATGCAGAAAAAGGCATGTTGGGAAGGGAGTCAGTGCGCCCTGTGAGTGGCCCTTGCCCAACCCCACCTGGCCTGAACTCATTAAACTCATCTTCCTTGTCAGGACCCACTGGGCTCGTGGACAGATTTGCCATTTCCGAGTGGAATAGATGTGGAGGTGAGAATACCTCCATAGAACGAAAGTTTTGCTATATTTTTTTCTCTGAAATTGGGGTATAGGAGCACAGGATCCCTGCTAGTGCTTCATATGTGCTTTTGATTTGCTCCGTGGAACTCTGACCCCCTAGCCCTGGGAGACGGAAACTCTTAGAGCATTTCAGATGATGAACTGAGTCTCCCAGGGCACAAGAGTTTGAGCTTTGTGCAACCACAAGGAGCAGCGGTCAATTTGAATACAGATCTTGCAGAAGACAAGAGGCAAACTTTATGTGAAGACAACACTGGTCTCTATAAGCTAGCTCTTGCTCTCCAGTGAGGCCTAGATTTTCCATGGTGTGGGTGAGTGAAACTACTTGAAAAACCTAGAAGCAGTAGATGGAGGAATGCCCCCTCCCCCAACATTGAAAATGATGTCCAAGCCCAACCCCCAGAATCTCTGAATATGTTATCTTGCATGGTGATATGGTGTTAAGGGTGGTATTGCATCTTCCCAGAGTACCTAAGAATGTGACCTAATTTGGAGATGGGGTCAATGCCAATGTAGTTACTTAAGTTACCATGAAGACAACTTGTGGTAGGATGAAACCTTAACACAATCTGTCTGGCATCTACGCAAGAATAGGGTATATTGTGTATGGGATCACATAGAAAGAGAGTGAGCCCTTGCCTATACCTTGATTTCTGCTTTTCAGTCACCAGAATGCACAAGAACAAGTTTCTGTTGCTTTAATATACCCCCTTTGTGGTACACTGTTATGACAGCCTCAGGAGATGCATATGCAGAGCAAAAGGGAATTAAGAGCAAAGACCTTGAGATAGGGTTACTTTCTTGGTTTGTCAGATAGGCCCAAGGTCATCACAAGGGTTCTTGTAAGAGGGGGGAAGGAGGATCCAATCTGAGAAATTTGAACATGCACCACTGACTTTGAAGAAAGCCTGTAGCAGCTGCAAACACAATGAAGTGGATTCTCCTCTAGAGCCTCCAGAAAGAGTGCTGTCCTGCCAAACACGTGATTTGAACCCACTGAGACACATTTGGGACTTTGGCCTCCAGAATTATATGTTAATTATTATGTATTGCTTCAAATCACTAAGTTTGTGGTAATTTGTTACCACAGTCATGAAGATGAATGCTCTGGAATACCTGGCAGCCTTGCCTCTGGCTACTGTCCAGGAGTCAGCTACCCACTGCTCTCTTCACACTGAGGTGAGTCTGAGCAGTATTTCATTCACACGCATGTCTTTGTTCTATGAAAAAGAACACAGTGTTTATACATAGTAGATATTTCTTCAGCCATTGACAATAATATGCCCAAATATTATTATCATCACAAAATGAATACAAGGAAATGTGTAGTTGATAACATTTAACCCACTTTGCAAAATGCTTTCTCCTGTATGATTTCATTTCACAATGACACTGAAACAGAGATGAAATACAGATTCTAACTCACACAGCTGAAGACTGAGTTTCCGTGAGGCTACGTAACTTGCTGAAGGACACAAATCTCCTAAGTTGAAGGGACATGAAGACAGAGGTCCTGATTTTAAGTAGAAGCCCTTTCTACTAATTTGATCCTTCTCTTGCCAGTGTTTTTGGTTTAAAAAATAATCTTACATTGGGTACAAATTTACAAATTTTATAGCTCAAACACTCTGTTTCGGAGCTCAGATCACTAATTTTGTAAACAAACTTAGATCCTTTCTTCAGTCCTGAATATATCAGATGGCACTTTGAAGCCTTAGCACACATCAAAATTCTCCCTTCCAACTCAGTCTCTTCCCTCACTGCCTCTAGGTTATGGGAGTTTATCAAACTTTATGGCATGGAAAGGAGACTCATATTAGCTGCTGCTGTGATGTACACTGCCCTCTGAGGTTCTTGTCCACTGTCAGTCGCCTCCATGGACTATATCCTTTGAGGTAGTTGCATCATCACCCAGCACCCTCCCACATGCTCTATGCCACTTTATCCACCCTTGCCCCCACCACACAACCTTGTGACTCTTTTGGCTCCATCAGCTCAGGATTAAGGGGAAATCCTCCTACTTTTTCTCTGCCCTCAACACAATTTTGAGTCATCTTAGGCTCTGATTTTGCCCTTGGAATTGCCAGCAGTTATCTGGACTACTTCCACACCTTGGTGATGAAGCCTCGTGCTTCAGAAGCTGAAATTCAAGAGAACATTGCTATGTTTCTCTTCGTTGCATCTCTGGAGTGACTGTCTTTATGGGAAGGCAGTCTACAGAATATTCCAGCTGTCTGGACTTCAGTGGTGCAAGGACATGTTAGTGTGAGAGAACATTGATGACTATTTCAGGATATTCTACCGCTGAGTCAGTCATCTTAACTATGTTATCGACTACATATAAAGGCATTAGAATTTGGGGACTTTTGCA
This sequence comes from Condylura cristata, assembly GCF_000260355.1. Classification (NCBI taxonomy): domain Eukaryota; kingdom Metazoa; phylum Chordata; class Mammalia; order Eulipotyphla; family Talpidae; genus Condylura; species Condylura cristata. The sequence continues at coordinate 39,529,154 of NW_004567120.1, forward strand.
GTGACAGCTGTGAAAAAACTGACCTTAAAATAAGTAGGTTCTGTTGTATCCACATTGAATTTTGGAGAAGTATTTGATGTCGCTTACTCCCAATTGCTGTCTATAAAATGAGGGCTATCAGAATAACAGCCAAGTTCTATAGTGCCCAAAGTTGTTACTCTTTTGGGGTCCTTCTTAAAGAAAAGTAACCAAAAATTCCAACGACAAAATCAGGTACAAGGGGATATTTGACTCCTTCCTTTCCAGCTGACCCACCCCTGAATGATTGTTATCCACCCAGGGACTTCTCTGGGACACAGAGGCCCTGGTGGGGGGTTGCTGGTAAAATGTGAAGTGTGGTATGACCTCACCCCAGTGAGAATGGCACATCTTCAAACAACTAGCAACAACAATTGTTGGCGAGGATGTGGAGAAAAAGGAACTCTCCTGCACTGCTGGTGGGAATGCAAACTAGTACAACCACTATGGAAAACTGT
>NW_004567120.1:39530226-39556497 GCF_000260355.1 Condylura cristata
AAAAAAAAAATGTGAAGTGTGGTATGGCTACACGCTTGGAATGAACATTGGAAGGGTTTCTTTGACATGTTCCCTACAATTCTTAGTTTAAGTAATTGCATTTAGGAAATTTTAACTGATCTCCTTTCTGGGGTACATTCCATGTTATCTCGGAAATTATCATTTGAATGTAAAGAGGAAATCGACTAAAAAGGTCCCTTTGAACTCAGGGACTAAAGGAGATAGAACTGACACGAGGAGAAATTAGACTATTCTAAAATAAGTATAGAGAAAAGAAAAAGATGTAGGTTCTTGGAAGTGTAATTAAGGTGAGTGTTGTTTCCGAATTAATGTCAGGAATGAGCCTGGGTCATTCATCAAGGGTCATGGGTACTGGATCCAGTCTGGCTTGGCCTCTGTGATCTCGGAAGGTCTTATTGGGTCTAAGTGTCATCCTCTTAGCTTTCTTATATATAAATGGAGTGATTATACTAGATGGTTCCCCCAAAGCTACTTCCTCATTTATTTAGAATTTAAAAAATAACTTGAATTTTTGTTGATTAAGTGACAAATTCTAATCATAAATAGTTTTAGAAATATGAAGATGCAAAAAAGTTAGAAAAACCACTTTAAAAGTACAATATTTCAAAATAACAATCTGCACTTTAGATGAAAATCTTTGGAGAAGATCTACATATCAAAGGATGGAGAAATAGATTGAAATCCCTTATGGAATGGGCTTATATGCTATATGTTACTTTTAAAGCAAAGCTTCCATCCAGACACACCTCAGTCTATTGCACTGCACTCATCCTGCTGCATAGATCCTGCATTTTTTTTCTTTTTGTAAAGGAAGGCTGGCAACGCCCCTGTATTGAGCTAATCTGTCAATGCCATTTTCCAACAACAAGTGTTCATTGGTCTCTGTGTCACATTTAATTAAAGTATATATTTATAGTTTTTTAAAAGACATATGCTAGTGCACACTCAATAGCCTGCAGAGTAGTGGAAACATGGCTTTTATGTGCACTGGAAAACCGAACAATCGGTGTGACTTGCATCATTGCGCTGCTCAACTTGCTGTGGTGGTTAAGAACCGGACCTGCAATATCTCCTTGGACACCTGCCTCTTTTCTGTGCTCTCATGGTTAGCTGTGTGGAAGACTGTGGCTTACTTGTCCATCTGTAAACCCAGTACCCTATATCAGGCATATGGATGACTTTAGTAAGTATTATTAGTGGAAGAATGAATAAAGGGCTGAATGAATGACGCATGGTTGATAATCAGCTTTTCTAAGGGTTTGTAGGAGAAAGTATTTGCATCTAATTCAATAGAATAGGGGCTCTTCATTGCCAAAGGGAAACATATTATTAGAGATATGTTTCAAGAATATGTAGGATTTTATAAGGGGTAGGGGGAGACAAGAATTCCTGACAAAGGAACCATCATAGACAAATCTTAGAGGCAGGAGAGGCGAAGTGCAGTGCTGTAAAGGTCAATTCACAGTGGATGGCTGTCAAACTTGAGCTATCAGGACACCTGATTGCTGGGCCACACCCTTCGCCTTCACCTTTCAGATTCCGCCGTTTTAATGGGCATTTTTAACAATTCCCAGAGAACGTTGGTGCCCCTGGCCCAGAGACCACACTTGAACACCACTAGACTGCAGAATGGTAGGTTTGGAAAGGGCAATGGGGAATAAAACTGGAGAGATAAACTGAGGCTGTGCTGGAAGGTCTTTGAGCGAGAGGTTGAGTATTAGTTTGTTGGTTCAATTGGTGCTGAGGAGCCATTGGAGGTTCCTAAATGGAGAAGTAAATTGATGAGAGTTATTGTTTTACAAAAATCCATCTTGTGGCAACCTAAAAGATGTCTTGGTGGAGATGAGTTGATGGGGGTTGGAGGGAGAGATTGGAGGCCCAGGGTCAGTTAGGTGATTTCAATAATCCAATTTTCTGCAAACCATTCTATAGCACTAACTGCTATTCCTTTCTCTAAAATGGTGATCCTTTCCAGGCAGTCTCCTAAAATGCATCCCTCCTTCCTGCTCTTCCACAGAGAAGGCCCTGGACACAATGTCGCCTCTCCAGTCCAAGGTATCGTTCCAAACACAATGAGATCTCATGGGTGTGGGGTGTAAAGAGCTTTTTGCCTCACTCTAAAGGCCCTAGAACCACTGTGAATTTTTCATTTTGTGTCTTCTGTTGATAACATTTCTAACTCTCCCTTAGGCTGCTTCTCTCTCCATTCTAATTGGCTGATTCTAATCTATACCAGGCTGGGAGAGCAGATATAATTGTGTATGATGTAAGAGTAAATGGAGTGTGGGTAAAATGTCGGTCTGTGAATAAAGTCTGTAAGCTTTGGCGTGTGAACTCTGCACTCTTTATTTGGACAACTTACAGATCTTTTGATGCTCTTCCAATTTTATGGCTCCCTTCCAGGTAGGGGAGATTGTGGAAGATAAGGGATGTGTTGTCAAAGAGTGTCATGTCTTTTTGTTTGCCAAGCAGAATACTAGAAAAATTCTATAAAAGCCATAATTCTGAGTAAATTTACTTAAAAAAAAAAAGTGGGGGAGCCTTTTGAAGACATGGCAGTTGCTTTCAGATCATATCCCTTATCTCCCTACCCTGGTGTCACTGAGGTTATACCCTGGGCCACACGTCACTTGCGATACTCCTCTTGAGGCGCCACCATAGACAATGCGGAAAAGTGTCTAATGTTCAAGATGATTCAGAGTGCTTGTGAAAGCACTAAGATAAAGCATTTCCTTGGGAGACTGTCGGGAGGCAGGAAGGCAGGGGCAAATCCCTGTGGCAGCCGACTGAGGCTCCGAATAGCCTGCTTCTTTTCAGTGGAAGCAGAGTCCCACACAAGTCTCCAGGCAATGGCAGATGGGCCCTGTAGAGCTTATTAACTTGCTTTTCACCAAAGTGTAAATGTTGCAGATTCAAGTAACAGCAGTTGGGGGTGGGGAAGGGAAGGGAAGGGAAGAGAAGTTCCGAGGCCAAAATATGTAACACACAGTGACAAGGCAGAGAACTTAGGGAACATCTCTTCATAAGTTTATATGTAGCTATGTGTATCTGTGTGCTTCTAGCTACACATTGACAGAAGGAATTGCTTATGAAGTCATCAAATTTTATCCTCAGAAGAAAAAGCCAGAAAACAAGACCACAAATGACAAAACATACTAGTTAGAGCCCAGATGGCTGCATAAAATAAATAGCCACTTCCTTGATGGAAACATCGGAATTGGCTGCATGAAGCTGTAATTCCAGCAGAGATCCTTGAAACAGATGTTGATATTGCTTGTGTATCAAAACTTTCTGAAAGAGCAAGATGTTCAGGTAGTAAGGGAAACAAATACCTGCTACCTTCAAATCCTTGTGCCAGCATGCTAGGGAGACATGGCTCTCCAGAAGGGGAGTTGCCTCGGATTCCCACAGCCAAACACAGGGGAAGGAGAAATTGGGATGTGGAAGGTCTCTGCAGTTCTGGGCAGACTGGGAACAGCTCCCCCTATCTCCGTGTATCTTCTGTTCATTTTGAGCCTGCATCATGCCTCCGGGCCAGCTGTGCCTCCTGACAGTCATGTCAGCGGAAACACCGCTCCAGTTGTTCCTAGGGTGAGGATCAAGAGCATGTTGGAGAAGCTTGCTTAGGACCTGGCAGATGGAGCTCAGAGAGGGACGTGCAGGTAGAGGGGATGGAAACAAAGACCACAGGTGAAAAGAAGTGTGAGTGACATGGTCACAGGTGCGACTCTAGAAGTATGGCTGAAAAGTCAGGTTTTTAGAGGGGAATGGAAGGTTGGGAAGAAGACTGGGGAAATCACATGACAAATAGGAATCAAAACCCATTTTTTCCAAGGCATCTTATGCTGGTGATAATTGCCTTGAACTTCCCATCTAAGAGCTTATTTGTGAAGAAGCACTGGATTCCAATAACTTTCAAAACCATTTACCTTGGGAATTGGAACAAGAAGCAGGAATTTTAAAAGATGTATTTAGAAAAACTTCAGTTATCAGAATCAAAGTTTTTTTTTTTAAATGAGAAATCATGAATCTTTTGTGTCTATCCTACAAAGCATTCAGCAGCAGCAATGAAAATGTTATACTAAAGATGCCTTGAAAAATAAAGAAATGTCAAGAAAGTACCATGGAGAATTGTATGCCAATGAATTAGAAAAATTAGATAAAATAAATAGATGGATTTCTAGAAAATATACCAAAACTCATTTGACAAGAGTTAGAAACCAAGAAACTATACCATAACTCATCAAGAGCTTCCCCACAAAGAAAACTCCAGGCTGAGATGGCCATCCTGGCAAGTTGTACCCAATCTCCAAGCAAGGAAGGATTCGAGTTTTGCACAAAATCTTGCAGGGAACAGAAAGTGAGTGAATGTCCCCTGATTTGTTTTGTGAAACCGGTATAAACCTAACCTTATGGCCAAAAACATTCAGAGACGGGGAAAGTGCAGGACAATTTTATGCATTGTATGGACAAAAACCCTGCCCAATATTAGCAGCTAGAATTCAACAGCATATAAATAGGCAAAATCATTCTTACAAAGTAAGTTCTATCCCAAGAATACTGGATTATCTTTGGAAAACCAAGCAATGTAATTCACTACACCAACAAATTAAAGGAAAAAAACCATGTGATGATCCCAAAGAGAGAATAGATTTCATAAAATTAAACATTCTTCTTAAAAAAAAAAAAAACACTCTTAGCAAGCGATGAATCCAAGAAAGCACCTGATATGTAAAGAGGTATTTATTAAAATCATGCAGTAGATAGGATGAAGTTGACAATGACATTGTAAGACCTCCATAAAAGTAATGAAAATACTGGCAGAAAACGGTCATAATCCACATTTCCCAATTTCTCAAAATTAGTCAAAGGACAATTAGTTGAGGGAGAGGTAGCAGGTGACTACCAAAAGAAAATGTAGAAGCTGAAGGTGGAAACTGTAAGAAGTTATAGGTTCCCTTTGAAAACTGTTTCTTCCACAGCTCTCTAAACAACACTAAAATGTTGATAGTTTTGTCCAACGTAAAATCCCATTCCCATTAACTAAGCATTCATCCCCATCAATTGCTCATTTCTGCTTCCAGTTCAGTGACTTCTATTGCCAGTGGCCCAAAGGACAGTCATTCAGAATTTCTCCCGGTTGCTGGAGATGCTGCTAGGAGAGATGAGACTTTATGGCAGAACGTTCCTATTTCGGAATTAAAGGGGCACAGGCACGGGTGGACTTCATGCCCAGGATGGCAGTGGAGACCGGCGCACTCACCAAGGGATGCCTTTTAACAGAGGGGTCATCGCTTTTAATGTATCTGAGCATTGCACTCAGAATCCCACTTGTCCCTCTTCTGATTTCTGGTACATATAACAACAGTTTATAAAATGCTCTGGAGGACAGCCAGGGAGATCGCTGTACAAAGCAGGAACATTTTTTTTTTTCTCTCTGGCCACAAGGGATTCTCAGAGGAAAGATGTCTCCCTGTAAAGGCACTGACTCTGAGACCCTGCCATGCACTAGTATCTCATGTGCCCTCTCCAGCATTCACAGTTGTAAAAAGCTCAGTGGCAGAGTGCCAGCCTGTCCATGGTTACTTTCTGATCTTCTGCTACTAAATCAGGCCCAAGACTGAAACATCAATGAACTCATTTTTTTCCCACCAGGCAGACCTCTCACCAGGCGTCACCCCCTCAGCAACCAAGCCTGCGGACACTAAATGCCTTGAGAGGACACTTTGGTCACTGTCATTTCTCCGCATCTCCAGAAAGGAAATGCTCTTTTGACAGGGGTTATCTTAGTATGGAGCTCACAGTCTCAAGTCTGTGCTCTGAAAAATCTTCTATACATTCATAGTTTTTCCCCTTCATCTTCAAATAGGCCCCACTAGCTATGAGATAGCAAGTCTCATAGCCATAGGCAGATGCAAGTCACAGTGGGCCCAAGGCATCTCCCTGGGGAGCCCCCTAACTTCGCACGATGGAGAGCTGGAAGGGAATGCAAACGGTTAAGCTGAAAAGAGAGCCCCTGTCTTGTCCAGTCATACTCTCTCTCTTTTCTCTCCTGGAGAAAATCAAATGGATGGAAATGGGCTGGGACACCCCACATATTGTCCTCACTGCTTTGCCAACACGTTGTGTTCGTACTTTGCTTTCCCCGCTCCCATTTCACGGACACAATCTGGCACGGAGAGCAAAGATAGGGGCTTCTGATCTGCTGGTCCCCCAGCTGTGCTCTGCGAAGATTCGCTGGGCAACCAGCAGAAGCATTGCGGACCCCCACTGCGAAGTGATCAGAACAACACAGTGCACTGTCTAGAGAATCTGAAAATTCTCCTATCTTTACTGTTATCATTTGTGGGATGCACCAGAGCCTGGTATGAGGAAGGTTTGTGACAGGACCGCTCCGATCTACATGCTTTGCAATGCATTGCAATAAAAACGACTATATAATTAGAACATTTCTTTTCTGTTCAGAAGAACTATTTGGTGATCATTTGGGACTTGGCTCAGCCACACCCCTGACTCTCAAAATCAACCTGTTATATCAGCATAGCATGGGAACTTTTAAGAAATGCAGGATCTCAGGCCTGACTCCAAACCTGATGAGTCAGAATCTATATTTTAACAAGAACAAGTGAAAGTCTGGAAAATACACACACAGACACACACACATTTTTTTCTTGCATAGTAATGCTCATTGTATAACATTTATAAATTTTAGTGAATTATAAAGAGGTAAACATGGGATCCAACCCCCCAGAGTTAACCCTTATGAATGTTATGGTATTTTTCCACCTAGAATTCAACTTAATTTATTTTTAAGATTGGCATTATTTGGTATATGAGGTTGCACATCCAGATCCCTGCCTGGCATTTCTCTATAAACAAAATATTCTTTAAAATCACTGTTTCACTGGCTACCTGGTAATCTACTCTATGGATGAGCTGGCACTTATGTGCAATTGCACCATTGTCCAGGATGTTATTTCTCACTATGGTGTTGTGCTGTCAACTTTCTTGAACTTGCATTTTAAATACATATCAGATTTACTTCCAAAGATAAGAATTCAAAAGGTTTAAAGAGAACAAATAAGCCTGCTGTGGATTTCTCCAGCTAGAATTCCCCCCCCCCTCAGTTCTTTATTTTGAATGATGATAGAAGCATGGACGTTGGAAAACAAGTATTAGAATCCCTCGAGCCCGATGCCCATTTTTTCCAACAGTGACCTTGTATATAACTTTACTATGCGATCAAATCCAAGAAGCTGGTAGTGCCTAGTATAATATTGTTCACTAGGCTACAATTCAGATGTCACCAGCTTTTACATGCACTGTGGTGTGTGCGTGTGCACCTGTATATAGCTCTATCTATACACAGATTCGTGTAATCACCAGGGCAGTCAGGATACAGTGATAGTCTATCACCTCAACGAAACTCCTTTGTGCTACCCCTTTATAGTCACACTCATATCCTGCCCTTGTCCCTGTCCCCTAGCAACCATTAATCTCTTCTCCATGTTTTATGGTTTTGTCGTTTCAAGGATGTTATATAAATGCAATCCTATGGTATGTAATCTTTTGATGTTGTCTTTTTTTTCACTCAGAATGATGCACTTGAGATCCATTGAAGTTCATGCATGGATCAATATTTCATTCCTTTTTATTGCTGCGTAGTATTCCATTATAGGGATGTAGTAGAGTTTGTATCAGGGTCATTTTGGTTCCTTCAAGTTTTTAACTGTTATGATTAGAACATCACAGACATTCACAGATAGGATTTTGTGTAGACATGAGCTTCTCTGAAATAAATGCCGAAGAGTGCAATTAATGGATTGTACGGTAAGTGAATATATGGTTTTGTATGACAATGTCATACTCATTTCTAGAGTAGCTGTACCACTTTCCATTCTCACCAGCAATGTATAAGTGATCCAGTGTCCACATCCTCTCCAGCATTTTCCATTGTCACTATTTTATTTTAGCCATTCTGATAGATAGGTAGTGATAATTCATTATAATTTTAATGTTCGTTTCTCTGCTGTCTAATCTTGAACATCTTTTCATGTGCTTATTTGCCACCCATAGCTTCTCTTTGGTGAAGTGACTGTATATGTTGTTCATACAATTTTTAATTGGGTTCCTTTCTTTTCACCACTGAGTTTCTTTGAGAGTTCTTTATATGCTCTGAGGTCTGTAGTCTAGTTAGCAGAGTGCTGTACAGCTATAATGCTTTCCTGATTCTGGTATGGTAGTACAGGTAAACTAAATATCACTATTGATAGGGACAGCAGGAAGTATATAAAGTTCCCCTATCTCAGAAGGCCTTCGTTTCTTGTCCAACTCTAGGTTCTGCTGGATATTTCTTGGTCTCAGGTAGAAGTCTTCTGTCTGGATTTATACCTCCAAAAACCTAGGTTCACAGCTTCTTCCTGATGTCTGACACTGGCTCAATGCGGTTCTTCTTCCCTCCCTTACTCCTCTGGTCTTTTGCTTCCAAAGCAATTGATCTGGATAGGCATACCCTTGTGTGACACAGGTACTATAGTAAGTCACTGCTCACACACTGGTTGACATGGTAACGATTTCTTAGGGGAAACCCCCATCCACTGGTTTTCTTTTCTCCATCCTACCAATTACTGACTCAATGGTCTCAAAGCCTGAAAGAGCAAGGCAAGGACGTGATATAGTTATCAGTCCAAGTACTTTAAGTGCATTCTTCTGCCACCAAAGTGGTTTTTATTCTTTTATCAGCAACCCAGATTTTACAAAGTGTGTGCTATATTAATAATAGACCAGCTTGATGAATGGCTTTGCTATCAATCAATTTACTGAGCAATCATCTTTACAAGCCACTTAATCTTCACTGTGACAGCTAGTCATAATGCCGGAAGAACTTCTATGATTAATTTATAATCAGCTTGCAATCCGTATACATCGGGTAGTGCGTGTACTAACATTTGCCACAGTTAATGCAAGAGGTGAAGGCACCAAAACAGCTTCATTATGATGTGGGAATGTCTGTTTCTAGAGAGAAATAAAAGCTGAAATGCATTCATATAGCTAGCTCACATGTATTTTTTCACAAGCCGTTTGGGTTGTACAAGCCACTTAGCCTTACACAGCATTATCTCAGGAATATTTAACACCCTAGAAGATGTTGACCCCATTTTGCCAGGGAGAAGTCAAGGTACAGGGAAAAGTTTATCCATACCCTATAAATAAGTAGTATAGAATTCCACATTCTTGAGTTTCAGCTAGCTTCTGAGGTGGTCCTGATGATGTGACAGAAACTCACCCAGACGAGAGTAGTGCAGGTTTGGAGGAAAAATAGAGACATTTTATTTTCCATGTCTCTTGCAAGATCTGTTAGGATGAGATTATGTATAAAATATTGGCTAAGAGCCTGGTCTCTAGCATCACATGGTCTGGATTTCGAGTTTAGCTCTAGCTGTTCTTAATTGTGTGATATTCAACAAGTAACTTAATTTCCACCTAGTCCTTCATTTTGTCAGGTGTAGCTATAGAAATCTTGACGATCTTGCAGTGCCCTCATCACTGGATTGCAAGACATTAAAACATCAATCATAAAGGTGCTAGTGTTAAGTTCTGAGTATAAATGTGCTAAGTGCTACATGCAAGGCTGTACTGTAAGCCACATAGGTACAAGTTTATATATGAAGATTTTGTAGCTCCCCTAACTCACTGGAGAAGAGTCTGCCGATTATCTTTTGTGAACTGCTGGTGTTGGTATACTTGTATTAGTCCATGCTGAATTCCTGCGTAGTCCTCCAGCTACTTCAAAGTGAGTAAGCTTCCTCCTAGATTTCTTGCTTGAAGTTAAATCATTACAAATCTTTTCACCTTTCATTGTAGCTCATATGTTCCCACCTTCATCAAGTGCTTCTTGTGTCACTAACCCTTTTTCAGAAATTATTTTTGTCCACTGAGTGTGTATGATTCTGGATGAATTTTATAATGGAACAATGGTCGCATAAATTTCCAGATTGTCTAGGGCATTGCTCCTAAAAATGTGGCATGTAGCACGTTGCTTATGCCTCTCACTGCAAATAAGGGTGATTGGCCCCACCCTAAACTGTCTGATCCAGTAGGTCTGCTGGGGAGTCTGACAGCTGTGGTGTTTTTTTTTTTTTTAACTTGTAATTTTTTTAATTTAATTATTACAAAAGTTTATTTTTACCTCATTTTGCACATTTTTTTTTCCATCTCGATTGTAATCCCCGCGGGTTTCCCATCACCAAATCACCCGTGTGCCACCACCATAGTCCCATGCATTTCCCTCCCCCCCCCCGTTTTTGATCCCATTCCCCACTCCACCCCCACAAAATGTCTCTGGTATCTGGTTGTTCATTATTTTTTGTTATTTTCTCACCTGGTCCATTATACTCCTGCTATGAGTGAAACCATCCGGTATTTTTCTTTCTCTTTCTGACAGCTGTGGTTTTTAAAACCTTACAGGTGATTTGAGGCAGAAGCAGGTGGGCGCCAGTGAACTGGGGCTATGCATCTCTACAGATGAAACCTGGCAGATGACAGGGCTCAGAAACCCAAGAGACTCCATGGAAGCTGAAGTTTAATGCAATCACTGTCTTATAGCACTGTGTTCAAGAGGCTCTGTACTTATTATCGTTACTGTTAACAATATTTAATATGGAATAGTGACCAGTGAGCACCTATGTAGAATTTAATATGTACCAGGAAATGGTCTAAGTGCATTCTGTTGACATATATATGGCAAAATATTTATGTTCATCACGTGAAGATTAGTTATTTCACCTTCCTCAGCTAAGCTACCTATATCCTTGTTTTTAGAAACAGATGCCGAAATAGAGACATACTAGCTACCCTCACTGGCCACTTACCCGCTGCCAAGTGGGTGACTGCTTAGCAGTTTCTTCACATGCATCTGATGTCCATGACACTTCCTGGGGCCAGCGCGGTCTCAGTGAAGTAAGATCTTTGGAAAAGTCCGCGCTGCTGGTAGGTGACAGCCCCGTGACAGGAGTGTAGACTTGCATTGATGCAAAAGCCTGTGGGCTCTGGCTGTCAAATAGATTATTGGCTTTTTCTTTTAATGATATGGAGGGAAATAATGGGAGTATAACGGTCACTGACTTGTAGATACTTTCATGATGAGATGAAGGAGTTGGAAAGGATGGCATTCTTTGAAAGGCCCTTTTGAAGCACTGTGCTGATGACATGGGAGGATTTTCATTCAATAGGTTCCTAAGACAGGCGCCCTTAGGGACGAGTCCAGTAAGTTAGAGTGGGAATCTGGAGCGTACCTCCCTCAAAGGAGTCTTCACAGGATTGTTCGTGAAGTCCTGACCTTTTCTATGAAGGAACTGTAGAGATGGGTTAGTCACAGGGGCTTCCTGGCCAACACCTTTGACTTTCTCCTAAATCCTGAAAATGTTTTCGAAGAAACCTCAGAGTACATGAGAAAAGATGTTTGTAGTGTAGCTCAATATGAGAGACCGTGCGTTTGGGTGACAAAATACTGGAACTTAAGGGAACATTTTTAACATGTAAGCATTCTCCATCCTCCAATTAAAAATAAGAAAATGTCCAGATAGCATTTCTATGAAGCAATGACAGATAAATAGATGTGTGGGATAGTTTGCAAGAAGTAATATACCAATGTAAGCAAGAGAGAGAGAGAGAGAAAAAAGAAACCCATGAAGGGGAAACAAGGAACAAGTAAGTAACAAAGGTCATGTCCATCTGTGGTGACAGAAATGAACTTCTTTGCAGGAGTTTGCTACTTGGGGGAGAGGATCAACTCTTTGCTACTCGACATATGATATACAGACAGCCACATTGGCTTTTCCTGGGAGCTCATTAAAATGCATAATCTCAGGCCCCATCCTAGAGCTATTGAATCAGCACTTGCATTTTAACAAACACAATAGATTTGTTCTCAATTTACAGGGGCAGAAGACTTGCTAAAGACTGCTTATGTCTGATGCTCAATGTGGTGGCTACTCTATGAAGAAATCTCTTTTGGAGGAGGTGTGAACCATTCTGAATACTAAATGTGGACACCAACCTTGGAAAAAGCATGGAAGCTGATTCTTGCCTCCTTCTCTGGTTATGACAATGAAAAAGAAACCAAACAGAGGGTAGAACTTCCTGTTGGTTTGCTCTACAAGTTGTAAACAGGGCACAGGCATCAGCATCACTCTCACTCTCCCTAAACACCTGTGGGCAATTCCATGGCTATGACACTTACTGCCCTTGGTTTGACAGTGTTCTTCATAGTTGAAAAGTGTTAAGGATAATCCCAAATTCAATTCAAGTTTGGGGTACATAAGGAACTTCTGGGAGCCAAGCAAAGTTGGTAGAAAATCACTCTGACAAGCTAGGAATTAAGAGCAGACATTTGTGTGATGGTGTAGGGTCCTTGAGCACTGACTGTAATTGAAAACTTCAACCTCCTTTTGTAATGTAAGTCGACAGGGAAAGTCCCACAGTTGAAAGATTTCTAAAGTTGTTTACAGTGTAGGAAGTTTGTTTTATAGGAAAGGGCACCAAAATAAGATCTTTTGCTTTCATGTAATAGACTACTGACAAGTGGGATCTGTTTGGGTTTCTCATCTGATTAAAAATACCAGCTATGTGGTTTGAATTGGACTGTGCTTAAGTATGCATCTTAGTAAAAAGAGAGTATTGCCAGGTTAATCAAAAAGCAAAGGGCTGTGGGAATGGAGCTGTGCTCCTCAATGTTACAGTATTTTGGAAGGGTTTTGCTGTTTAAAGAATATCATGAAACATGATTTATATGTGTAATGTATGAGCCCATTGTCATACTGAGACAATTCCTAAATGGCATCTATACATAATACCTGGACTTTAAGTTCTCAGGAAAATAGCAAAGCTCATTGATAGTCTTGCTACAGCTAATCAACTGAGGCTGCAGTTCCTCAGCATATGTTGGGGTGATGAGAAAAGGATTTGAATACAGATCTGGCTGACTTGATACCTCCTGATTATGTCTCCTATCAAAGATCATGCACAATGAATGAATAGTCTTATTTGGTTACATCCTGGAAAGAATTCAAGAATTATCATATCAACTTATATCTAGGAAAATCTATCATTCAACCAATGAACCAAGCTACCATCTATCCATCAATTTACCTGAACACCACAACTAATGAATTAACCTACCAACCAAACAACTGATCAACTAATCAAGTCAACTGAATTCCACAAGTTCTTAAGCTCATTATAGAAGATACTGTCCTAGCTTAGGATAACATAAGATACAGTAAGATAGGTAATAATCATATTATATGATAAATGCTAAAGTAAAGGAAAGCATGTTTTCTTCTTTGGAAATTGTAGTTGGATGAAGGAACATGTCCAGGTAAGATACAGAAAGGAGATGACATTTCAAATTTATTTTAAAAAATTAATCCTAACGGTGAGATAAATCCTCCAGATTTAGGTGACAGGTGAGCAAGATCATGGAGATATCAAAGCTTATGGTTTGACCAGAGAATAGTAAGAACTGAAGACAGTGTGGGGGTAGGAGGATCATGTCACATTAATGTCACCTTCCACATGTCTAAATAGATTTACATTATAGCAGCTCTCTAGCTGAATTTCTCTAGAATAACCCAAAACAGACTCAAAAAGCTGTCTTTTCACACATGGAAGGATTTAGACCCCTACTAAGCCAAATGTCTTTGTCTGAATATTGACGAGTTTGGGTAACTAGATCATCTGTAAGGGCTTTTGCAACCTTGACATTTTTACTTTCCATGTTTATGTCTGAAAGGTAAGCAATTAGATCGGAATGCTTAACTTTAAAGAAAGGAGATATATTTCAAGCTAAAATGTATCACTAGGCATTTGAATCTGTTCTGGATTTTTGTGTCAAAGTTCTAATACATTAGCTTAAATTCTTTAACAAAGATTAAGGTCTCTATATATCCTACTTTATTTCCTATATTGTATTAACTTCTTTTGATTTAAAGAATGGTTTGTAATGGAAATATATTCAAGTGTCAGTGCTGTGAATGGCATTACACTGATTTGCATGAGACATTTTAGCTGACTAAAATAGTAACTCAAGGTCCTAGAAAAGAGAGCTCTTACAATGTCTCAATGAAAATCATGGTAGATGACCATGATTATTTTTACACATAATGACCAAGAGAAAGTTCGCTTGCTCTATTGTGACTTCCCCTTTCTATATATATCCTTATCTTATTCATTCTCCCTCCCCTTGGATATTACCACGTGATCATCTGGAGTTAGGTATTTCTGGCAAGGGATTCATGAAAATCCTTGAATATCACTACATAAATAATCACTGTCTCTCCATTTACATAGTGAGCTCTGCATTGACCTATCTACTTGTAGACAGTCAGATATTTTGACAACTCCCACATCAACCAAACTTGAGTAAGTCTTCAGAGTCCCCTTCTCAACAGGCTTTGGCCATGGCCTGCCCACATCAGTTTTAGCAAGGAATATTGCTATATCAAATTATAGAGAATTCTATCACCTTTGGTACCTAATCAAGCTCCAATTCCCTTATCATCTATGTATGTTCAAACTCTTTATCCCCCACTCTCATTATCTAAGTCATTGGCCTGTCACTACCAAGAATCTCAGTAAGTCAGTTTAGCAAGAATCTCTCTATCCTTGATATCTAATCAAGTTCCAGTTAGTAATGTTTTATCCTCTGATTATCTCACTCTTTTCATAGGTCATAAAACTCTACCTATCTTTGCTATATTGGAACTTTTGTTTAGTCTCTTCCCCTTATCTTCCATATTTCAACAGTCTTGAATAGCCTTCATTACCAAGAATAATTTCTCTTTAGCAGTCTGCATGAGTTTTTGTAGTAGGCAGAATTCTAAGACGGCTCCCTTGAGCACCATCCCACTCCATGTGCTGGATGTTATTCCCATGATTATATTTGTTAGATGGCAAAAGGAATTATGTGTATGCAATGAAGGTGCGTAACCAGTTGATCTCTAGATAAGTAAGCTGTGGAGGCTGGCCTAAACATGTGAACCCATCAAAACTAGAGCATCTTCTCTATCTGGCAGCATAAGAGAAAATCAGCCATATAAAGGTTGAGAAAGGACTCAATGTACTATTGCTTATTTGAATATAAGGTATAGAGAGTGTGTGGAAAGGATCACAAAGTGAGCTCTAAGAACTGAGAGTGTTCTATGGCTAACAGTCTACAAAAAAAAAAAAAAAAAAAAAAAAAAGGAAATTTCAGTCCTATAGCTGTAAGGGACTGAATTCAGCCTGCAACTTGAACGAGCTTGGAAGTAGATTCTTCCACTAGAGTCTGCAAAGAAGATCCCAACCCAGTTCACCTCATCTTGATTTTTCAGTTGTTGATATCTTGATTTTGGCTTTTTGAGGCCCTAAGCAGAAAACTCAAATGAGCCTGTCCAGACTTCTGAACTACATAATAGTGAGTTAATAAATGGATGTTGTTTCAAGCCACCAAGTTTGTGGTAATTTGTTACAGAACAATAGAAAACTAATACATCTTGTTCACAAATCAGGGAGAGGATTGAGTGACTGCCAATTTCCAGTCAGATCTGTAATCCTCTCTTTATGACATGAAATCGTGGGCCAGGTTTTCCTTAAATTTAATCATCTTAACTCCCTTATTTCAATGATAGGTGTCCCCAACTCTCTAGGATTTTATGTGGCATGGGACATTACAAGTAAAAGATAGTTGTGTTTATGATACACATTCATTCAACAAGTATTTATTGGAAATATGCTATGTACAAGTACTCAGGTATATATGAAATTATTAAAGATATGATTGAGGTTGTAGACATCTAATTTCTTACATCTTTTCTCCCCCCCCCCCCCGCATTGTTACCAGTATGAGAATCAACTTTTTGTAGATGTGAGCTACACTACCTGTGTTTGTCAGGACTATCCACAGAAACAGCCAACAAGATAGATATATAGGCAAATAGAGATGTATAGATCTATATCTAGATAAGTAAAACTTCTCTCTCTATCTACCCATCTACCTATCTACCTATTTTCCTAGCTAGCTAGCTATCTGTTAGTTAGCTACTTATCTACCATCTGTCAAGAGATTTATTTTAAGGAATTGACTTAAACAATTGTGGAAGCTTTGCAAGTCCAAAATCTGCAGGGTAGGCTGGGATGAGTTGCAGGTGAAGTCCAAAGGCAGTCAGTCAGCTGGCAGAATCCTTGTTCTTTCAAGAAAGTCGGTCTTTTTTCTTAAGTCCTTCAAAAGATTAATTGAAGCCCTGCCATATGATGGTGGCTATTCTGCTTTACTCAGTGTGTACTCATTTACATCTTGCTAATTTCATTAAAAGTATTTTCAAGAAATATCTAAAAATATGTTTGACCAAATCTTTGACCAAGTTGACAATAAAATTAAGTATCGCATCACCACTTCTGCCTTTTTCTAACTTTCAACAGGGAAAGTTCTGCTTAGTCTGTTTGCCACATGAACAGTCCATTCTTCAACACCATCTGAATGGTCTTTTTCCAGGCCAATGGATAGGAGGGGGGGTGCAATGGGTTTTTTCAACCCTTTTTATTTTATGGGACATTAACAGGATCTGTATATAAGAAATAAATATGAAAATGAAAAATGTGTGTATATGCAGAGTAAACTACACACACACACACCACACACACACACAGAACACATTATGTGTTGTCTTGTATTGTGTTATGACTTTTGTATCAAATTCTGTGACCTTGAATGGAAACAGCAAGTTACTTTAGATTTAATTGTTATAATTTATTGCTTTTTCTGCCTTCAGCTGCGGACTGTAAATTTTTGTAGAGAAACACAAAATCTCTTCCTGTTCTTGACACATAAAGGACTTTTTTCCCCCTAGTTATGCTCATAATTTTATGTTGGGTGACCTTTGCATCTGTGGCTTGGTTTTATGATTTAGAAACTGCACTTTGGCTAACAGACAATTCGGGAAATGATTTTTTTTTCCACCTAATGCAAATTGCCTGAGCCCAGGACATAACGCAAGTTCCTCTCTTTATATTTCCTGTTAGTCTTGCCAGCGTCATGCTGCCTATAAATCAATTAATCTGCCCTGCATAAGAAGCTCAAGTCCTGTGAAAACTTTGCTTGAGAAAATACCCTTGTCTACCAACTTTCATTTCCTGAACTTGCTGTAAAATCACATTAAGGGCAGTTGGAAATGCAAAACAATCAGTTAGTTTCTTGGTTGCATAGAAAGCCTTGCTTCTGCTCTGTAGCCAGAGCTGAGTCAGGTGGGGTGGAATTTTTGCACTAGTCCTTGATTGCAGCTGAAGCTTTAGCGTCCTGCCTTCTCCCTGTTGTGCATGAAGGAAAGAAAGCACCACAGGTACCCAGTGTGCGCCCTGTTGGCTTTTGATTGTGGAAACACAGGCCAAAGTCTGAGCATCTTGTTGAATCAATTGAACAGATGGAAAGCATGAAGATTCACCCTCCTCAGCAGGTCAGGATTTGACTTCTTGAGTTTATGAGATTTAATATGCATATAAATAAATAATAACGAAGAAAAGGTATTTATCTGCACAAACTTCAATAACTTTTCCTTCCACAGAAATGCAATTAAAGCAAAATGAAAAGAAGTATTTTATCTCTTCATAGCGCTAATGAACCAAGGCGAAGTCATCCTGGACTCAAACCAGCTCCTGAGTCTCACTTAAGGCCAACCCCTGGGAGCCCTTTAGCAGGCCAATTTCCTGTTGAAATCCACGGGGAATTCAGCAACTTCTGGAGAAGATCAAGTGTCCTGGAGAAACTTCTGCTGGTAAGTTCATTCTCCCCTTTTTCCACACACATTGCTATGATCAGCTGTGATGACAGCCAGAGCCCATGAAAAGACAATAGACCATGACCTTGACCCGTGGTGAGGTCCCTGGGGTTACCTCAAAGGCCTACACCACAGTCCCAACCTGTATATATACTCATGGGGTTTTTCCCACATTTATTGCTTCATATTTACGCCCTTGCATGGGGAACAGCATGTGAAAAGAAGAGGGTCAAACACATATGAAAGGTTGAGAACAGTTCACAGCAGTATCTTGTCAGCTTTCCAGCCTCCACTAACGTATCAAGATCCAAACACTCATAGCCGGTGCATATTTTGATAACAAGTGACTGCCATGGCTGGAATTGGGAGTCGTTGGGTCTCCCTGTATCAACTTCAGCTTCTCACTGCCTCATGTACACCTCTGAACATAAGTTTGGATTTTTAAGGAAAGTGATTTTTTTTGAGGTGTGGGCATTTTGAACATAAGTACAGGCCAAGTGGATACATGGCGAGGAGCTAAGTGAACGGAAAATCCTGCTAAATGCCTGTTTTGAAGTTGTCAACCAGGATGTGCCAAAGCTCTTGGAAGAAGTTCAGGCTCTTCCAAATCAGCAAAATTTACCAATCCAAGTGCTTAAGGCAGCAAAGGAATTAAAGGCTTGATCTCCCCCACACTGGCCAACTAGGTTAGGATCCCTGTTCTTAAGAAGATTCATTCTCCGGGTGCTGATGATCTCTATCTGAAAAGAGCAAGCCCAAATTTGGGGCTTCTTGTGCACCATTAGGACATTAGGAGGGAACAGAGCCAGCAGAGGGCCGAGTTAGACCGGGACAGTGTGGAAGAGTCGCCGAGAAAAGGTGTCCGTGACTCCTGGGATCACTTTGACTAGTGGGAATAAAAGTAGAAAAGGATGTGCAAGATTTGCAAATCCCAAGAGCATGAGTGCACAGACGTGCACCTATGAGCACCGTGTGAGGTCTGTGTTTGCAGAAGTGTATGTCGTGATGGGCCGATGGCAGCTGTGCTTGCCGATGCTGAAATTAGCCTCATTTCCTCTGACCTGAGCATCTCGAGTGCATGGTGTCTTCCTTTGACCATGTCAGTGGAGAGTCGGCCAAGATTCGGGTTTTGGTTTCAAGTTCCCCACCAGGAATAGGTTTGCTTTGAATATCTGTCGACTTGGCCGAGTTCTTACACCTACGTACTTTTCCCTGCACCAGCTCTGCAATGAGATTCCTTTAAACGTGGGACGCCGCAGTGCCTGCTGTCCTAACAGAGGCACTGATCAGTGCCCCTCACCCTGAGCAGGCCCACTGCAGCCTTCTTTTCCCACCTCACTTGAACAGGTCGAAGGCGTCCCAGTGGGCCATTCACCTGGGATTCTGCTTGGTGGCAATAGACATCTGAGGGTCAAACTTTGACAACTAGAGGGCATTGAGGGGTTTGGACACTTTGAAAGGTCAAAAGAGCATTAACTGAACAGCAATCTTGGTGTGCTTATAAACATATGACCTAGTTACATATAATACCATTTCATAAAGAAGCAATTATTATCTACTTGTTCTGGGTCTGTTTTGGTCACTAGGAATTGTCAGTTTCCCCAGACGTGTGCATTTATCTCTATATAGAAAACAAACTATATTGCAATGTTCATGAGCAATACTTGTCAGAAATATGTAAAAATAATGCATACATTTTAATTAAGTCTATCACAGAGTTATAATTGATCAAACAAAACAAGAAACATTGTTTTCTTTTTTTGTAAGCCAAAGCATTTAAAGGATTTGTAAGTTCAGTATTCTTGAGAAATGTACGGGGGGCATAAAAAGATAAAGAAAGAGGGCCCTCCCTGTGGCGCAACGGGGCCCTCCCTAGGACGCAGCACTGCAAGCTAGCCAGCAGCTTCAGTGTGAGTTCGATTCCCGCCCCAGAGGTGACCCACATGGCCCGGCAGACCCCTCCTGACCCACCTGCTGCTCCCCTCAACAGTGGACTTCGTCAGTCTGCCTGTTCTGCTCCCCACCGTGTCTCTGGGGAAGCCTCTCACCACTCCTGCACCTCTGGCCTGTACCCCAGCTCTGTATGCATAAATCAATCAATCTGTAAACATATATATATAAAGAAAGAAAGAAAAGGCTAATTATGAGGAATTATTATCAAATAACACTTTTCTTTACATTTCTCTATTTTTCTGGATTTTCATATCTGTAAAAGTATCAAAAGCGGTCGTTTTATTTCCATTCCAAATTATAACACCTTTTAACATTGCCAAACCTATAAAGTACCTTTCAACCTGTAAGGTATTTTACATGTAATCCCATTTCTCCGGGATTAGTAACTTATTACCAATAATTGCCACAAGCTTACAGTGGCCTTAAATATATTTTCTAAGTACCCAGAAGATACCGGGTATGTGGGCCTATCTTCCAAAGTTAGCAGATTTGGTTCATTGGGGTCTCCTTAGGCATGGGAGGGGGGAGTTCAGGCAGAAAAAGCAGTAGGCAGCTGGGTGTCCACCAACACACTTAGGATAACTGGGGGACATTTTTTTGGGTGCAGACATTGCAATAAAACTCCTGCTGTGTGTGTGTATTTATTTTAAGTGCTAGTACATGTTGTTGATTAAGAGGAGCTAAGATAAGATGAAGGGGCTAAAATGTCAAGCTGAGCCCTGTTCATGATACATGTGAGGCCACTCCGCAGGGCCATGTTTACTGGGCCCCATTAAATGTCAGGCTTGGCTGGCAGGTGCGCACTCTCCTCTAGGGCTGACGCCCCATTCTGTGGGGAGGGGTGGAGGGGTGCAGAGGGCAGCCCCTGGTGATAACATGCTACTCTGCCATGCAGTACTGAGGTGCATTTGGGGTACTTCCATCTGAATTTCCATAAGCAGAAGGAAACTAACTCATCAGACAGTGTGTGCTTGTGATGTTTCCCGGCTTATGGTTGTAGTTTTAACAATGAAACAAAAACCTAAAGTTGGAGTCATTACAGAAAACAAAATAAATTTGGCTGTTCTGAAATTTCCAGGGACTGCCTGACAGGCATTACAATATCTCATATATTTTTAAAAGGATGCTGTCAGAACAAGATATATTAGGAAAGCAATTTTGCCAAATAGTGAAGATTTCAGAGGCTTGAAAGTCCCATGCATTGTTTGACTCCAAATTTAGCATGTTGTACTTCACGATTTCTAGCGGTTGTTACATCTTGCTGGTGCCTATCTTTCCGGGAGTGTTTCCTCTGCAGGAGGGGAGCTGGCGAAGTGGTTGAGAGCATGGATTCCAGGACCAGACCTGCTATGTCACTTGAATCTGCTTCTTAATCGTCTTTATCTCAGTTTCCTTGTCTGTGAAAAACAATGATTTTAGAAACTGCTGCCTCGTTGGAGTCTTTTGAGAATAAGTGACTTCATATACTTGAAGCCCTTAGAGAAATGTCTGCTACATCGGGATTAGCATGCTGTAGCCGTTATTAGTACAACTTACTGTTCAAGCTTCTGGATCACTTTAGTTGAAGTATATGCTGGTATTTTGGAGCCACAATTTTTCCTAATTCATGTGCTTCACGAAATTCTATCAGATGATTTTATGGGTTGTTTTGAGGACCCATACACAGATATTTCAATTTTTATACAATACCTTATGTAGCAAAAATCAAAAAGTCATATTCTTGTGATTTCTTTTCTAAGCAGTTACCCACTACTTTCCACTTTAAAATGTGGAGGTAAATCCTCCTTAGCTGGATCTCAACTACCATCACCTTCAAATGCCCATAAGCTGTCACAGCGTAAGACCACCACTTCACAGTTTAGTATCACATATACTACAGACTCAAATTTTCAATATTTCACAGCACAGTAATTAACACAATTACTAGGACAACTGGGTGACCTTGACCTAAGATGTTACAGGTGCACGAAATTCTAGCAGGAGAACCCATATCAAGGAGCAGGTTTTTGCAGGAAACAATCTGACCAAACCCAACACAAAAGTAGAGGGGTTTTGAATGCCCAAGACATTGAGCAGGGCTGGGGCTGCACAGGGCCACTTAGTGGCCTTGTTGAATAGGATCTAAAGTCCACCCCACCTCTGGGAGGCTACGCTGACACCCAGGGCCATCAAAGGTTTTTAAAGATCTCATGGTGTGACAGATACTTGATCTATATGAGTCATAATTTTTCTGACAGTGGGGGACTAAAGGAAATACAGAAACCAATTAGAAATGGAGGCCAAGGTCAATGGCATCAAGAACAGTGCCCACAGATTTCAAATTTCTCTGTATAGCCACAGTTTTGTTCTTGCCATTAAGTGACTTGGTAAATTATATTGGAACTTAGCAAATACACCACCACTAATAAAATCACTTCACTGTATTAAAATTATGTTTCAAAGACACCTAATAAAAAAACTAAAAAGATTTAAGCTTCACTGATGTCAGGAAAACAGTGTTTTTTTTACTGTAATGATAGTAATAATATCATTTTACAAAGTGCTCTCTGCCCATGATGCCATCTGGGGCTGCAGCCTAGTAAAATTGGTGGCAATTCTTATTTGACTTTCGCCAATGAGAAAACTAAAGCTTGAAAGAGTGGAAGGTTCACTCATCCCTAAAGCTCGTGTGGTCAAAACTGGGCCTCCAAAGGTCTCCACCTGCCAAGGGGATTGCGTTCTGAAGCTGGGGACCCTTCGCTGCAGTGGCTCATAGGAGGGGTGGCACCCAGTCCCGTGCCCCTCCTTATTTGGGGGAGATTCCTGGTGAACTTTGGGTTCTGACAGCTCCCTGCAGCGAATTGGGAGGTGCCAGGCTGGACTCAATAGTAACATGAGCCGAGGGTGAGAAGTTAATTAGGCCTTTAGTTGTCTAATGAGGTTTCACATCATTTATCACCAGTAGAGAGCACTGTAAGATTAGAATTAATGGCTGGCCTTGCATGAGGAAAGGATTGTTTGTATCATGAATGTATCACAAAGGCAGAGACAAAATGATTGATTTTATGCAGACACGATGTGCCCTTGGAACACAGATCACTTCCATCAGTCCAGTCTTTAGAGAGCAGTCATTCAAGTCTTGCATGTAAATGTAGTATCAATATTAAAAGGAGTAGGTATTGCCTCCTTGCTGAAGTCAAATGGAAGGGCCACGTTTAATTTTGTCTTGACTGTCTTACATCTGACATCGTTGGTGTGTTTATAGCGCCACACACTTCCTCTCTCGTCTCCTATACAGCACGTGGGCTGCACACACACAGAGCAGGCGCTGACACCTGTGGGTCGAAAATATCACAGAACTTCGTTCTGATCACCTTGATTTCTGCAGTGCAGGATTTGGGGCTGTTAGGTTTCCTTAACACATTTTTTTCTGCTTAGAATTATAAAATTGAGATTCAATTCATAACTAGCCTTCAGTGTATTTATTGTGCTCATATCATTTAGAGACCTGCTGGAAATACAAATGAGCACCCACAGCCGATGGCCTGAAAGAGTGGCAGTTGGTGGCAAGTCGAGGACTGTGCCTTCCTGATGTAAACACAGGCAGCACACAGTGACTCCGGCACTGTGCGGAGCTTTGCAGTGGCCTGCCTTAAAGATAGATGCATTTGTACCTCATATGATTTCATCTTATTATTATTATTATTATTTTACCATTTTGCCAGTTCCCCACACTAACTGTTTTTAAATAAATTCTTCCCCCACGGCCACTTTGTTCTCTGATTTCACCCTGCCCTGAAGTCTCGATGTGAAATTGACGATAGCGTGATCGATAGTTTAGCTGGCAGCACAGGGTAAGACGGGGCTTCACATCAGTCAGTGGGGATGCTGGAACATAGAGGTATTAAAATACCAATATCTTAACGAAAACAGAGGTAACATAAGAGCCTGAATGTTTGAAGAAATCCCCCCTCTCCTAGCTGTACTTATGTCTTCAGTTCTGGTTCAGGTCTCAGGTTTTCTCATACACAGTATATTTGCTGGAAAGGGCTCTGTCCCCGAACCCCCTCTATCAGCCCAGGAAAGGAATGCCCCTACCCGCGTTTCTGCAAAGTGAGCCCATGGAGCTCCCTCCCTCGAAGACTTCTGCGTCTCATTGGCCTGAATGAGCAAGGGCCATGTTGTGTGCTGGGTGGACCCCATTTGAGAAATACTCATGACCAGGCCTCACTGTCCACAGGTGCCATCACGTGGGCTCAGCATCACGGTTGGGGCCAGCTACTCACCAGCTGCAGGGCATGTGGAGGTGAGGACCTCACATAGTAAAGGCAAAGAAGCTAACCACTGGCATGAAAATTGGGCCCCCCAAACGTAAGTTCTATTGTTTTGTATCCCCGAGAGGGGACTCACGAGGCCCTGAGAAACGATGTCCGTTACTGCTCTTCCATACCAAGTTCGTTACCACAGACCCATTACCTCCAACAGCGTTTCAGTGAGAATTGTTTTTGATTTTCATTTTTGCCTTATATGTGAGGATTGGCATTTTAAGGCTAAAGTTAATTTTAAAGCGAAGTTAATTTCCTGGCGGTGAGAGCGGCCGTGAAAGACAGAATACCTGTACTGGCCAGTAGCAGTGTGGGCATAGCCCTGCCAGAAGAATGTGTGGTGGCAAACTTCACATTATTGGAGACCCTACCCCTTAGATTCGCCACCACAGCAAGATGATATTTTAATCAGCATTTTTTAACCTTAACATTTTGAGTGTGTTACTTAGGTTGTCAACTGTATGCGTGAGCGTCTCTAAAGGGAGGATGTGGGCAGAAGCGGGCTGATAGCTGAAGTGGCTAATGGCAGGCCCCTGTGCTTGGCCTTCACGAAGAGAGGAATCCCCAGGCTCCTGAGCAGGGCTCTGCCACTCTCCAAGCCTCTGTCTGCCTGTTCAGTCGTTCGTCGCTTGCCTAACCAGTTTGCTTTATATTTGGTCTGGTATCTCATTTTAATAGTTGGCCTTATGAATGAAAATAAAAGCATGAGCAGAGAAACCTACTAGAAACTTCTGCCACAAAGCCAGAATGCTCAGATTTGGGGGGTGGCACACTTGCATCGTTGGATAACTCCTTGCTCTCTCTGCAGGTGTTTCTCTGAGAGCTTGTGCTTCCTGTTCGCTTTCACTCGGTGTATCCTTTCTTCTTGTGAGTCCAGTGATGTGTGTGCAGGACTTTAAAACAATCTTTGCACCTTCTGCTCCCAGCATACACCTTGACTAACACATAACTCTTTTTTTCTTATGTTAAATCTTCATATATTTTATTTATCTACTTTTTAATAATATAAGTTTATTTTTACATCATTTTGTACATTTTTTTCATCTCAGTTGTAATCCCTGTGGGTTTCCCATCACCGAGTCACCTGGAATAACACATAACTCTTAATGCCTCAAGAGCAGCAGATGTGACTTGAACCACTTCTGTTTTTTCTCTCTTCATGTCTGGAAGAACTTGGATGACATAAGAATAGAAAAGAAAGAGATGTGCAGTCAGAACATGAGCTTTGGGTGCGTAGGCGCTGTGCAGCCTCTGTGTGTGGTGTGGAAGGCAGACTTCGGTGACGCGGGGGCAGTGGGTTACAGGTGGTGCCGGAAACAGTTGGGTGAATCATGGACTCACCGTAGCTTCACAGTTTCACACTTCTGACCTCGAGGGTAGCAGAATCATGGGCTTCACTGTATTATACAGGAAAGTAGGAAAAAGAGCCAGATAGGGGTTGACTCTGTGACCTTCTCCCCACAGTGCTTCAAAGACAGTCGTCTGTTCATCTCTTCACATGTGTACGCTAGTATTTTCATTTGTTTCAGTGACTCCCCGGTTCATGCCCCCTTAAAATCCACTTCCAGAAGAATTTATTACATGACTCTGCCTTCACAGGTCACACCACATAGTAGGGATTCAGTCTGTTTTCATTTCGGTAACGAATGTATCTGTCAAAATGGAAACGGGTTTCCATAGATATAGTTTGTTGATCTTTCACTTTTAGTAACTTGAAATTGCTTTTCTCCTTGAAAGATTGACTTAAACATTATTATTGCTCTTTGTGATTTTAAAATCTGTACTTTCTATACTCATTGAACATATAAAACCTATGAAATGTTTATCACATGTCTGCCATGCTTCTTGATACATGGTGGGCTGGCACCATGGGGATGAAAATTTGTTGAAAATAATGAGACGTCTACTGGTAGATTCGATTGCATTAAATAAAATGAAATCAAATGAAAGAAAGAAGGTTCCTGGTTATGGCATCTACCAGCTGTAACACCAACAAAGGAGTTGGAGGAATACAGATCAACTTTATACCACACAGGAAAAAAAAAAAGATAAAGAAAGAAAATGAAGAAGGAAGAAAAAAAAAGAAAAATTATTTCAACTTCCTATTGATTTAAATTCTATCTCATTTTGGTCAAAAATAAGCTCATCCTTCATATTTTTCTGACATTTAAAAAAGAGTGACA